>NW_027616925.1:0-168801 GCF_964187855.1 Myxine glutinosa
TGTGGAAAAAACACTTTTTGCACTTGTGATAGTGTTGAAAAACCACTTTTCGCACTTGTGTTAGTGTTGAAAAACCACTTTTCGCACTTGTGTTGGTGCAGGAAACCACTTTTGCACTTGTATTAGTGTGGAAAAACCACTTTTCGCACTTGTGTTAGTGTTGAAAAACCACTTTTCGCACTTGTGTTAGTGTTGAAAAACCACTTTTAGCACTTGTGTTAGTGTTGAAAAACCACTTTTCGCACTTGTGTTGGTGCAGGAAACCACATTTTTCACTTGTATTAGTGTGGAAAAAAACACTTTTCGCACTTGTGTTAGTGTTGAAAAACCACTTTTCGCACCTGTGTTGGTGCAGGAAACCCTTTTGCACTTGTATTAGTGTGGAAAAAAACACTTTTTGCACTTGTGATAGTGTTGAAAAACCACTTTTAGCACTTGTGTTAGTGTTGAAAAACCACTTTTCGCACTTGTGTTGGTGCAGGAAACACTGTTGCACTTATATTTGTGTGGAAAAACCACTTTTCACACTTGTGTTAGTGTTGAAAAACCACTTTTCGCACTTGTGTTAGTGTTGAAAAACCACTTTTCGCACTTGTGTTCGTGGAGGAAACCACTTTTGCACTTGTATTAGTGTGGAAAAAACACTTTTTGCACTTGTGATGGTGTTGAAAAACCACTTTTCGCACTTGTGTTAGTGTTGAAAAACCACTTTTCGCACTTGTGTTGGTGCAGGAAACCACTTTTGCACTTGTATTAGTGTGGAAAAACCACTTTTCGCACTTTGTGTTAGTGTTGAAAAACCACTTTTCACACTTGTGTTAGTGTTGAAAAACCACTTTTCGCACATGTGTTGGTGCAGGAAACCACTTTGCACTTGTATTAGTGTGGAAAAAACACTTTTTGCACTTGTGATAGTGTTGAAAAACCACTTTTCACACTTGTGTTAGTGTTGAAAAAGCACTTTTCGCACTTGTGTTGGTGCAGGAAACCACTTTTGCACTTGTATTAGTGTGGAAAAAACACTTTTCGCACTTGTGTTAGTATGGAAAAACCACTTTTCGCACTTGTTAGTGTTGAAAAACCACTTTTCGCACTTGTGTTGGTGCAGGAAACCACTTTTGCACTTGTATTAGCGTGGAAAAAACACTTTTTGCACTTGTGATAGTGTTGAAAAACCACTTTTCACACTTGTGTTAGTGTTGAAAAACCACTTTTCGCACTTGTGTTAGTGTTGAAAAACCACTTTTCGCACTTGTGTTGGTGCAGGAAACCACTTTTGCACTTGTATTAGTGTGGAAAAAACACTTTTTTGCACTTGTGATAGTGTTGAAAATCCACTTTTTGCACTTGTGTTAGTGTTGAAAAACCACTTTTCGCACTTGTGTTTTTGCAGAAAACCACTTTTGCACTTGTATTAGTGTGGAAAAACCACTTTTCGCACTTGTGTTAGTGTTGAAAAACCACTTTTCGCACTAGTGTTAATGTTGAAAAACCACATTTCGCACTTGTGTTAGTGTTGAAAAACCACTTTTCGCACTTGTGTTGGTGCAGAAAACCACTTTTGCACTTGTATTAGTGTGGAAAAAACACTTTTCGCACTTGTGTTAGTGTTGAAAAACCACTTTTCGCACTTGTGTTAGTGTTGAAAAACCACTTTTCGCACTTGTGATGGTGCAGGAAACCACTTTTGCACTTGTATTAGTGCGGAAAAAACACTTTTTGCACTTGTGATAGTGTTGAAAAACCACTTTTCGCACTTGTGTTAGTGTTGAAAAACCACTTTTTGCACTTGTGTTGGTGCAGGAAACCACTTTTGCACTTGTATTAGTGTGGAAAAACCACTTTTCGCACTTGTGTTAGTGTTGAAAAACCCACTTTTCGCACTTGTGTTAGTGTTGAAAACCACTTTTCGCACTTGTGTTAGTGTTGAAAAACCACTTTTCGCACTTGTGTTGGTGCAGGAAACCACTTTTGCACTTGTATTAGTGTGGAAAAAAACACCTTTTGCACTTGTGATAGTGTTGAAAAACCACTTTTCGCACTTGTTTAGTGTTTAAAAACCACTTTTCGCACTTGTGTTGGTGCAGGAAACCACTTTTTGCACTTGTATTAGTGTGGAAAAAACCACTTTTCGCACTTGTGTTAGTGTTGAAAACCATTTTTCGCACTTGTGTTAGTGTTGAAAAACCACTTTCGCACTTGTGTTGGTGCAGGAAATCACTTTTGCACTTGTATTAGTGTGGAAAAACCACTTTTTGCACTTGTGATAGTGTTGAAAAACCACTTTTCGCACTTGTGTTAGTGTTGAAAAACCACTTTTCGCACTTGTGTTGGTGCAGGAAACCACTTTTGCACTTGTATTAGTGTGGAAAAACCACTTTTCGCACTTGTGTTAGTGTTGAAAAACCACTTTTCGCACTTGTGTTAGTGTTGAAAAAACCACTTTTCGCACTTGTGTTAGTGTTGAAAAACCACTTTTCGCACTTGTGTTGGTGCAGGAAACCACTTTTGCACTTGTATTAGTGTGGAAAAAACACTTTTCGCACTTGTGTTAGTGTTGAAAAACCACTTTTCGCACTTGTGTTAGTGTTGAAAAACCACTTTTCGCACTGTGTTGGTGCAGGAAACCCCTTTTGCACTTGTATTAGTGTGGAAAAAACACTTTTTGCACTTGTGATAGTGTTGAAAACCACTTTTCGCACTTGTGTTAGTGTTGAAAACCACTTTTCGCACTTGTGTTGGTGCAGGAAACCACTGTTGCACTAATATTTGTGTGGAAAAACCACTTTTCGCACTTGTGTTAGTGTTGAAAAACCACTTTTCGCACTTGTGTTAGTGTTGAAAAACCACTTTTCGCACTTGTGTTGGT
Source organism: Myxine glutinosa (assembly GCF_964187855.1). Taxonomy (NCBI): domain Eukaryota; kingdom Metazoa; phylum Chordata; class Myxini; order Myxiniformes; family Myxinidae; genus Myxine; species Myxine glutinosa. The sequence continues at coordinate 2,870 of NW_027616925.1, forward strand.
GCAGGAAACCACTTTTGCACTTGTATTAGTGTGGAAAAAACACTTTTTGCACTTGTGATGGTGTTGAAAAACCACTTTTCGCACTTGTGTTAGTGTTGAAAAACCCACTTTTCGCACTTGTGTTGGTGCAGGAAACCACTTTTGCACTTGTATTAGTGTGGAAAAACCACTTTTCGCACTTGTGTTAGTGTTGAAAAACCACTTTTCGCACTTGTGTTAGTGTTGAAAAACCACTTTTCGCACTTGTGTTGGTGCAGGAAACCACTTTTGCACTTGTATTAGTGTGGAAAAAACACTTTTTGCACTTGTGATAGTGTTGAAAAACCACCTTTTTGCACTTGTGTTAGTGTTGAAAAACCACTTTTCGCACTTGTGTTGTGCAGGAAAACCACTTTTGCACTTGTATTAGTGTGGAAAAAACACTTTTCGCACTTGTGTTAGTGTTGAAAAACCACTTTTCGCACATGTGTTGGTGCAGGAAACCACTTTTGCACTTGTATTAGTGTGGAAAAAACACTTTTTGCACTTGTGATAGTGTTGAAAAACCACTTTTCGCACTTGTGTTAGTGTTTAAAAACCACTTTTCGCACTTGTGTTGGTGCAGGAAACCACTTTTGCACTTGTATTAGTGTGGAAAAACCACTTTTCGCACTTGTGTTAGTGTTGAAAAACCATTTTTCGCACTTGTGTTAGTGTTGAAAAACCACTTTTCGCACTTGTGTTGGTGCAGGAAACCACTTTTGCACTTGTATTAGTGTGGAAAAAAACACTTTTTGCACTTGTGTTAGTGTTGAAAAACCACTTTTTGCACTTGTGTTAGTGTTGAAAAACCACTTTTCGCACTTGTGTTGGTGCAGGAAACCACTTTTCGCACTTGTCTTAGTGTTGAAAAACCACTTTTCGCACTTGTGTTGGTGCAGGAAACCACTTTTGCACTTGTATAGTGTGGAAAAAACACTTTTCGCACTTGTGTTAGTGTTGAAAAACCACTTTTCGCACTTGTGTTGGTGCAGGAAACCACTTTTGCACTTGTATTAGTGTGGAAAAAAACACTTTTTGCACTCGTGATAGTGTTGGTAAACCACTTTTCGCACTTGTGTTAGTGTTGAAAAACCACTTTTCGCACTTGTGTTGGTGCAGGAAACCACTTTTACACTTGTATTAGTGTGGAAAAACCACTTTTCGCACTTGTGTTAGTATTGAAAAACCACTTTTCGCACTTGTGTTAGTGTTGAAAAACCACTTTTCGCACTTGTGTTAGTGTTGAAAAACCACTTTTCGCACTCGTGTTGGTGCAGGAAACCACTTTTGCACTTGTATTAGTGTGGAAAAAACACTTTTCGCACTTGTGTTAGTGTTGAAAAACCACTTTTCGCGCTTGTGTTAGTGTTGAAAAACCACTTTTCGCACTTGTGTTGGTGCAGGAAACCACTTTTGCACTTGTATTAGTGTGGAAAAACCACTTTTCGCACATAAGTTAGTGTTGAAAAACCACTTTTCGCACTTGTGTTAGTGTTGAAAAACCACTTTTCGCACTTGTGTTGGTGCAGGAAACCACTTTTGCACTTGTATTAGTGTGGAAAAAACACTTTTTGCACTTGTGATAGTGTTGAAAAACCACTTTTTGCACTTGTGTTAGTGTTGAAAAAACACTTTTCGCACTTCTGTTGGTGCAGGAAACCACTTTTGCACTTGTATTAGTGCTGGAAAAACCACTTTTCGCACTTGTGTTAGTGTTGAAAAACCACTTTTCGCACTTGTGTTAGTGTTGAAAAACCACTTTTCGCACTTGTGTTGGTGCAGGAAACCACTTTTGCACTTGTATTAGTGTGGAAAAACCACTTTTCGCACTTGTGTTAGTGTTGAAAAACCACTTTTCGCACTTGTGTTAGTGTTGAAAAACCACATTTCGCACTTGTGTTAGTGTTGAAAAACCACTTTTCGCACTTGTGTTGGTGCAGGAAACCACTTTTGCACTTGTATTAGTACGGAAAAAACACTTTTTGCACTTGTGATGGTGTTGAAAAACCTCTTTTCGCACTTGTGTTAGTGTTGAAAAACCACTTTTCGCACTTGTGTTGGTGCAGGAAACCACTTTTGCACTTGTATTAGTGTGGAAAAACCACTTTTTGCACTTGTGTTAGTGTTGAAAAACCACTTTTCGCACTTGTGTTAGTGTTGAAAAACCACTTTTCGCACTTGTGTTAATGTTGAAAAACAACTTTTCGCACTTGTGTTAGTGTTGAAAAACACTTTTCGCACTTGTGTTGGTGCAGGAAGCCACTTTTGCACTTGTATTAGTGTGGAAAAAACACCTTTTCGCACTTGTGTTAGTGTTGAAAAACCACTTTTTGCACTTGTGTTAGTGTTGAAAAACCACTTTTCGCACTTGGGTTGGTGCAGGAAACCACTTTTGCACTTGTATTAGTGTGGAAAAAACACTTTTCGCACTTGTGTTAGTGTTGAAAAACCACTTTTTGCACTTGTGTTAGTGTTGAAAAACCACTTTTCGCACTTGGGTTGGTGCAGGAAGCCACTTTTGCACTTGTATTAGTGTGGAAAAAACACTTTTCGCACTTGTGTTAGTGTTGAAAAACCACTTTTTGCACTTGTGTTAGTGTTGAAAAACCACTTTTCGCACTGGGTTGGTGCAGGAAACCACTTTTGCACTTGTATTAGTGTGGAAAAAACACTTTTCGCACTTGTGTTAGTGTTGAAAAACCACTTTTCGCACCTTGTGTTAGTGTTGAAAACCACTTTTCGCACTTGTGTTAGTGTTGAAAAACCACTTTTCGCACTTGTATTAGTGTGGAAAAAACACTTTTTTGCACTTGTGATAGTGTTGAAAAACCACTTTTCGCACTTGTGTTAGTGTTGAAAAACCACTTTTCGCACTTGTGTTGGTGCAGGAAACCACTTTTGCACTTGTATTAGTGTGGAAAAACCACTTTTCGCACTTGTGTTAGTGTTGAAAAACCACTTTTCGCACTTGTGTTAGTGTTGAAAAACCACTTTTCGCACTTGTGTTAGTGTTGAAAAACCACTTTTCGCACTTGGTGTTGGTGCAGGAAACCACATTTTTCACTTGTATTAGTGTGGAAAAAACACTTTTCGCACTTGTGTTAGTGTTGAAAAACCACTTTTCGCACCTGTGTTGGTGCAGGAAACCCCTTTTGCACTTGTATTAGTGTGGAAAAAACACTTTTTGCACTTGTGATAGTGTTGAAAAACCACTTTTAGCACTTGTGTTAGTGTTGAAAAAACCACTTTTCGCACTTGTGTTGGTGCAGGAAACCACTGTTGCACTTATATTTGTGTGGAAAAACCACTTTTCACACTTGTGTTAGTGGTTGAAAAACCACTTTTCGCACTTGTGTTAGTGTTGAAAAAACCACTTTTCGCACTTGTGTTCGTGGAGGAAACCACTTTTGCACTTGTATTAGTGTGGAAAAAACACTTTTTGCACTTGTGATGTGTTGAAAAACCACTTTTCGCACTTGTGTTAGTGTTGAAAAACCACTTTTCGCACTTGTGTTGGTGCAGGAAACCACTTTTGCACTTGTATTAGTGTGGAAAAACCACTTTTCGCACTTGTGTTAGTGTTGAAAAACCACTTTTCACACTTGTGTTAGTGTTGAAAAACCACTTTTCGCACATGTGTTGGTGCAGGAAACCACTTTTGCACTTGTATTAGTGTGGAAAAACACTTTTTGCACTTGTGATAGTGTTGAAAAACCACTTTTCACACTTGTGTTAGTGTTGAAAAAGCACTTTTCGCACTTGTGTTGGTGCAGGAAACCACTTTTGCACTTGTATTAGTGTGGAAAAAACACTTTTCGCACTTGTGTTAGTATGGAAAAACCACTTTTCGCACTTGTTAGTGTTGAAAAACCACTTTTCGCACTTGTGTTGGTGCAGGAAACCACTTTTGCACTTGTATTAGCGTGGAAAAAACACTTTTTGCACTTGTGATAGTGTTGAAAAACCACTTTTCACACTTGTGTTAGTGTTGAAAAACCACTTTTCGCACTTGTGTTAGTGTTGAAAAACCACTTTTCGCACTTGTGTTGGTGCAGGAAACCACTTTTGCACTTGTATTAGTGTGGAAAAAACACTTTTTGCACTTGTGATAGTGTTGAAAATCCACTTTTTGCACTTGTGTTAGTGTTGAAAAACCACTTTTCGCACTTGTGTTTTTGCAGAAAACCACTTTTGCACTTGTATTAGTGTGGAAAAAACACTTTTCGCACTTGTGTTAGTGTTGAAAAACCACTTTTCGCACTAGTGTTAATGTTGAAAAACCACATTTCGCACTTGTGTTAGTGTTGAAAAACCACTTTTCGCACTTGTGTTGGTGCAGAAAACCACTTTTGCACTTGTATTAGTGTGGAAAAAACACTTTTCGCACTTGTGTTAGTGTTGAAAAACCACTTTTCGCACTTGTGTTAGTGTTGAAAAACCACTTTTCGCACTTGTGATGGTGCAGGAAACCACTTTTGCACTTGTATTAGTGTGGAAAAAACACTTTTTGCACTTGTGATAGTGTTGAAAAACCACTTTTCGCACTTGTGTTAGTGTTGAAAAACCACTTTTTGCACTTGTGTTGGTGCAGGAAACCACTTTTGCACTTGTATTAGTGTGGAAAAACCACTTTTCGCACTTGTGTTAGTGTTGAAAAACCCACTTTTCGCACTTGTGTTAGTGTTGAAATACCACTTTTCGCACTTGTGTTAGTGTTGAAAAACCACTTTTCGCACTTGTGTTGGTGCAGGAAACCACTTTTGCACTTGTATTAGTGTGGGAAAAACACTTTTCGCACTTGTGTTAGTGTTGAAAAACCACTTTTCGCACTTGTGTTAGTGTTGAAAAACCACTTTTCGCACTTGTGTTGGTGCAGGAAACCACTTTTGCACTTGTATTAGTGTGGAAAAAACACCTTTTGCACTTGTGATAGTGTTGAAAAACCACTTTTCGCACTTGTGTTAGTGTTTAAAAACCACTTTTCGCACTTGTGTTGGTGCAGGAAACCACTTTTGCACTTGTATTAGTGTGGAAAAACCACTTTTCGCACTTGTGTTAGTGTTGAAAAACCATTTTTCGCACTTGTGTTAGTGTTGAAAAACCACTTTTCGCACTTGTGTTGGTGCAGGAAATCACTTTTGCACTTGTATTAGTGTGGAAAAACCACTTTTTGCACTTGTGATAGTGTTGAAAAACCACTTTTCGCACTTGTGTTAGTGTTGAAAAACCACTTTTCGCACTTGTGTTGGTGCAGGAAACCACTTTTGCACTTGTATTAGTGTGGAAAAACCACTTTTCGCACTTGTGTTAGTGTTGAAAAACCACTTTTCGCACTTGTGTTAGTGTTGAAAAACCACTTTTCGCACTTGTGTTAGTGTTGAAAAACCACTTTTCGCACTTGTGTTGGTGCAGGAAACCACTTTTGCACTTGTATTAGTGTGGAAAAAACACTTTTCGCACTTGTGTTAGTGTTGAAAAACCACTTTTCGCACTTGTGTTAGTGTTGAAAAACCACTTTTCGCACCTGTGTTGGTGCAGGAAACCCCTTTTGCACTTGTATTAGTGTGGAAAAAACACTTTTTGCACTTGTGATAGTGTTGAAAACCACTTTTCGCACTTGTGTTAGTGTTGAAAAACCACTTTTCGCACTTGTGTTGGTGCAGGAAACCACTGTTGCACTAATATTTGTGTGGAAAAACCACTTTTCGCACTTGTGTTAGTGTTGAAAAACCACTTTTCGCACTTGTGTTAGTGTTGAAAAACCACTTTTCGCACTTGTGTTGGTGCAGGAAACCACTTTTGCACTTGTATTAGTGTGGAAAAAACACTTTTTGCACTTGTGATGGTGTTGAAAAACCACTTTTCGCACTTGTGTTAGTGTTGAAAAACCACTTTTCGCACTTGTGTTGGTGCAGGAAACCACTTTTGCACTTGTATTAGTGTGGAAAAACCACTTTTCGCACTTGTGTTAGTGTTGAAAAACCACTTTTCGCACTTGTGTTAGTGTTGAAAAACCACTTTTCGCACTTGTGTTGGTGCAGGAAACCACTTTTGCACTTGTATTAGTGTGGAAAAAACACTTTTTGCACTTGTGATAGTGTTGAAAAACCACTTTTTGCACTTGTGTTAGTGTTGAAAAACCACTTTTCGCACTTGTGTTTGTGCAGGAAACCACTTTTGCACTTGTATTAGTGTGGAAAAAACACTTTTCGCACTTGTGTTAGTGTTGAAAAACCACTTTTCGCACATGTGTTGGTGCAGGAAACCACTTTTGCACTTGTATTAGTGTGGAAAAAACACTTTTTGCACTTGTGATAGTGTTGAAAAACCACTTTTCGCACTTGTGTTAGTGTTTAAAAACCACTTTTCGCACTTGTGTTGGTGCAGGAAACCACTTTTGCACTTGTATTAGTGTGGAAAAACCACTTTTCGCACTTGTGTTAGTGTTGAAAAACCATTTTTCGCACTTGTGTTAGTGTTGAAAAACCACTTTTCGCACTTGTGTTGGTGCAGGAAACCACTTTTGCACTTGTATTAGTGTGGAAAAAACACTTTTTGCACTTGTGATAGTGTTGAAAAACCACTTTTTGCACTTGTGTTAGTGTTGAAAAACCACTTTTCGCACTTGTGTTGGTGCAGGAAACCACTTTTCGCACTTGTCTTAGTGTTGAAAAACCACTTTTCGCACTTGTGTTGGTGCAGGAAACCACTTTTGCACTTGTATTAGTGTGGAAAAAACACTTTTCGCACTTGTGTTAGTGTTGAAAAACCACTTTTCGCACTTGTGTTGGTGCAGGAAACCACTTTTGCACTTGTATTAGTGTGGAAAAAAACACTTTTTGCACTCGTGATAGTGTTGGTAAACCACTTTTCGCACTTGTGTTAGTGTTGAAAAACCACTTTTCGCACTTGTGTTGGTGCAGGAAACCACTTTTACACTTGTATTAGTGTGGAAAAACCACTTTTCGCACTTGTGTTAGTATTGAAAAACCACTTTTCGCACTTGTGTTAGTGTTGAAAAACCACTTTTCGCACTTGTGTTAGTGTTGAAAAACCACTTTTCGCACTCGTGTTGGTGCAGGAAACCACTTTTGCACTTGTATTAGTGTGGAAAAAAACACTTTTCGCACTTGTGTTAGTGTTGAAAAACCACTTTTCGCGCTTGTGTTAGTGTTGAAAAACCACTTTTCGCACTTGTGTTGGTGCAGGAAACCACTTTTGCACTTGTATTAGTGTGGAAAAACCACTTTTCGCACATAAGTTAGTGTTGAAAAACCACTTTTCGCACTTGTGTTAGTGTTGAAAAACCACTTTTCGCACTTGTGTTGGTGCAGGAAACCACTTTTGCACTTGTATTAGTGTGGAAAAAACACTTTTTGCACTTGTGATAGTGTTGAAAAACCACTTTTTGCACTTGTGTTAGTGTTGAAAAAACACTTTTCGCACTTCTGTTGGTGCAGGAAACCACTTTTGCACTTGTATTAGTGTGGAAAAACCACTTTTCGCACTTGTGTTAGTGTTGAAAAACCACTTTTCGCACTTGTGTTAGTGTTGAAAAACCACTTTTCGCACTTGTGTTGGTGCAGGAAACCACTTTTGCACTTGTATTAGTGTGGAAAAACCACTTTTCGCACTTGTGTTAGTGTTGAAAAACCACTTTTCGCACTTGTGTTAGTGTTGAAAAACCACATTTCGCACTTGTGTTAGTGTTGAAAAACCACTTTTCGCACTTGTGTTGGTGCAGGAAACCACTTTTGCACTTGTATTAGTACGGAAAAAACACTTTTTGCACTTGTGATGGTGTTGAAAAACCTCTTTTCGCACTTGTGTTAGTGTTGAAAAACCACTTTTCGCACTTGTGTTGGTGCAGGAAACCACTTTTGCACTTGTATTAGTGTGGAAAAACCACTTTTCGCACTTGTGTTAGTGTTGAAAAACCACTTTTCGCACTTGTGTTAGTGTTGAAAAACCACTTTTCGCACTTGTGTTAATGTTGAAAAACAACTTTTCGCACTTGTGTTAGTGTTGAAAAACCACTTTTCGCACTTGTGTTGGTGCAGGAAGCCACTTTTGCACTTGTATTAGTGTGGAAAAAACACTTTTCGCACTTGTGTTAGTGTTGAAAAACCACTTTTTGCACTTGTGTTAGTGTTGAAAAACCACTTTTCGCACTTGGGTTGGTGCAGGAAACCACTTTTGCACTTGTATTAGTGTGGAAAAAACACTTTTCGCACTTGTGTTAGTGTTGAAAAACCACTTTTCGCACTTGTGTTAGTGTTGAAAAACCACTTTTCGCACTTGTGTTAGTGTTGAAAAACCACTTTTCGCACTTGTATTAGTGTGGAAAAAACACTTTTTGCACTTGTGATAGTGTTGAAAAACAACTTTTCGCACTTGTGTTAGTGTTGAAAAAACACTTTTCGCACTTGTGTTGGTGCAGGAAACCACTTTTGCACTTGTATTAGTGTGGAAAAATCACTTTTCGCACTTGTGTTAGTGTTGAAAAACCACTTTTCGCACTTGTGTTAGTGTTGAAAAACCACTTTTCGCACTTGTGTTGGTGCAGGAAACCACTTTTGCACTTGTATTAGTGTGGAAAAAACACTTTTTGCACTTGTGATAGTGTTGAAAAACCACTTTTCGCACTTGTGTTAGTGTTTAAAAACCACTTTTCGCACTTGTGTTGGTGCAGGAAACCACTTTTGCACTTGTATTAGTGTGGAAAAACCACTTTTCGCACTTGTGTTAGTGTTGAAAAACCATTTTTCGCACTTGTGTTAGTGTTGAAAAAACACTTTTCGCACTTGTGTTGGTGCAGGAAACCACTTTTGCACTTGTATTAGTGTGGAAAAAACACTTTTTGCACTTGTGATAGTGTTGAAAAACCACTTTTTGCACTTGTGTTAGTGTTGAAAAACCACTTTTCGCACTTGTGTTGGTGCAGGAAACCACTTTTCGCACTTGTCTTAGTGTTGAAAAACCACTTTTCGCACTTGTGTTAGTGTTGAAAAACCACTTTTCGCACTTGTGTTAGTGTTGAAAAACCACTTTTCGCACTTGTGTTAGTGTTGAAAAACCACTTTTCGCACTTGTGTTGGTGCAGGAAACCACTTTTGCACTTGTATTAGTGTGGAAAAAACACTTTTCGCACTTGTGTTAGTGTTGAAAAACCACTTTTCGCACTTGTGTTGGTGCAGGAAACCACTTTTGCACTTGTATTAGTGTGGAAAAAACACTTTTTGCACTTGTGATAGTGTTGGTAAACCACTTTTCGCACTTGTGTTAGTGTTGAAAAACCACTTTTCGCACTTGTGTTGGTGCAGGAAACCACTTTTACACTTGTATTAGTGTGGAAAAACCACTTTTCGCACTTGTGTTAGTATTGAAAAACCACTTTTCGCACTTGTGTTAGTGTTGAAAAACCACTTTTCGCACTTGTGTTAGTGTTGAAAAACCACTTTTCGCACTCGTGTTGGTGCAGGAAAAACCACTTTTGCACTTGTATTAGTGTGGAAAAAACACTTTTCGCACTTGTGTTAGTGTTGAAAAACCACTTTCGCGCTTGTGTTAGTGTTGAAAAACCACTTTTCGCACTTGTGTTGGTGCAGAAACCAATTTTGCACTTGTATTAGTGTGGAAAAAACCACTTTTCGCACATAAGTTAGTGTTGAAAAAACCACTTTTCGCACTTGTGTTAGTGTTGAAAAACCACTTTTCGCACTTGTGTTGGTGCAGGAAACCACTTTTGCACTTGTATTAGTGTGGAAAAAAACACTTTTTGCACTTGTGATAGTGTTGAAAAACCACTTTTTGCACTTGTGTTAGTGTTGAAAAAACACTTTTCGCACTTCTGTTGGTGCAGGAAACCACTTTTGCACTTGTATTAGTGTGGAAAAACCACTTTTCGCACTTGTGTTAGTGTTGAAAAACCACTTTTCGCACTTGTGTTAGTGTTGAAAAACCACTTTTCGCACTTGTGTTGGTGCAGGAAACCACTTTTGCACTTGTATTAGTGTGGAAAAACCACTTTTCGCACTTGTGTTAGTGTTGAAAAACCACTTTTCGCACTTGTGTTAGTGTTGAAAAACCACTTTTCACACTTGTGTTAGTGTTGAAAAACCACTTTTCGCACTTGTGTTGGTGCAGGAAACCACGAAACCACTTTTGCACTTGTATTAGTATGGAAAAAACACTTTTTGCACTTGTGATAGTGTTGAAAAACCTCTTTTCGCAGTTGTGTTAGTGTTGAAAAACCACTTTTCGCACTTGTGTTTGTGCAGGAAACCACTTTTGCACTTGTATTAGTGTGGAAAAACACTTTTCGCACTTGTGTTAGTGTTGAAAAACCACTTTCGCACTTGTGTTAGTGTTGAAAAACCACTTTTCGCACTTGTGTTAATGTTGAAAAACAACTTTTCGCACTTGTGTTAGTGTTGAAAAACCACTTTTCGCACTTGTGTTGGTGCAGGAAGCCACTTTTGCACTTGTATTAGTGTGGAAAAAACACTTTTCGCACTTGTGTTAGTGTTGAAAACCACTTTTTGCACTTGTGTTAGTGTTGAAAAACCACTTTTCGCACTTGGGTTGTGCAGGAAACCACTTTTGCACTTGTATTAGTGTGGAAAAAACACTTTTCGCACTTGTGTTAGTGTTGAAAAACCACTTTTCGCACTTGTGTTAGTGTTGAAAAACCACTTTTCGCACTTGTGTTAGTGTTGAAAACCACTTTTCGCACTTGTATTAGTGTGGAAAAAACACTTTTTGCACTTGTGATAGTGTTGCAAAACAACTTTTCGCACTTGTGTTACTGTTGAAAAAACACTTTTCGCACTTGTGTTGGTGCAGGAAACCACTTTTGCACTTGTATTAGTGTGGAAAAATCACTTTTCGCACTTGTGTTAGTGTTGAAAAACCACTTTTCGCACTTGTGTTAGTGTTGAAAAACCACTTTTCGCACTTGTGTTAGTGTTGAAAAACCACTTTTCGCACTTGTGTTGGTGCAGGAAACCACTTTTGCACTTGTATAAGTGTGGAAAAACCACTTTTCGCACATAAGTTAGTGTTGAAAAACCACTTTTCGCACTTGTGTTAGTGTTGAAAAACCACTTTTCGCACTTGTGTTGGTGCAGGAAACCACTTTTGCACTTGTATTAGTGTGGAAAAAACACTTTTTGCACTTGTGATAGTGTTGAAAAACCACTTTTTGCACTTGTGTTAGTGTTGAAAAAACACTTTTCGCACTTCTGTTGGTGCAGGAAACCACTTTTGCACTTGTATTAGTGTGGAAAAACCACGTTTCGCACTTGTGTTAGTGTTGAAAAACCACTTTTCGCACTTGTGTTAGTGTTGAAAAAACACTTTTCGCACTTGTGTTGGTGCAGGAAACCACTTTTGCACTTGTATTAGTGTGGAAAAACCACTTTTCGCACTTGTGTTAGTGTTGAAAAAACCACTTTTCGCACTTGTGTTAGTGTTGAAAAACCACTTTTCGCACTTGTGTTAGTGTTGAAAAACCACTTTTCGCACTTGTGTTGGTGCAGGAAACCACTTTTGCACTTGTATTAGTGTGGAAAAAACACTTTTCGCACTTGTGTTAGTGTTGAAAAACCACTTTTCGCACTTGTGTTAGTGTTGAAAAACCACTTTTCGCACTTGTGTTGGTGCAGGAAACCACTTTTGCATTTGTATTAGTATGGAAAAAACACTTTTTGCACTTGTGATAGTGTTGAAAAACCACTTTTCCACTTGTGTTAGTGTTGAAAAACCACTTTTCGCACTTGTGTTGGTGCAGGAAACCACTTTTGCACTTGTATTAGTGTGGAAAAACCACTTTTCGCACTTGTGTTAGTGTTGAAAAACCACTTTTCGCACTTGTGTTAGTGTTGAAAAACCACTTTTCGCACTTGTGTTAATGTTGAAAAACAACTTTTCGCACTTGTGTTAGTGTTGAAAAACCACTTTTCGCACTTGTGTTAATGTTGAAAAAACCACTTTTCGCACTTGTGTTGGTGCAGGAAACCACTTTTGCACTTGTATTAGTGTGGAAAAAACACTTTTTGCACTTGTGTTAGTGTTTAAAAACCACTTTTCGCACTTGTGTTGGTGCAGGAAACCACTTTTGCACTTGTATTAGTGTGGAAAAACCACTTTTCGCACTTGTGTTAGTGTTGAAAAACCATTTTTCGCACTTGTGTTAGTGTTGAAAAACCACTTTTCGCACTTGTGTTGGTGCAGGAAACCACTTTTGCACTTGTATTAGTATGGAAAAAACACTTTTTGCACTTGTGATAGTGTTGAAAAACCTCTTTTCGCAGTTGTGTTAGTGTTGAAAAACCACTTTTCGCACTTGTGTTGGTGCAGGAAACCACTTTTGCACTTGTATTAGTGTGGAAAAACCACTTTTCGCACTTGTGTTAGTGTTGAAAAACCACTTTTCGCACTTGTGTTAGTGTTGAAAAACCACTTTTCGCACTTGTGTTAATGTTGAAAAACAACTTTTCGCACTTGTGTTAGTGTTGAAAAACCACTTTTCGCACTTGTGTTGGTGCAGGAAGCCACTTTTGCACTTGTATTAGTGTGGAAAAAACACTTTTCGCACTTGTGTTAGTGTTGAAAAACCACTTTTTGCACTTGTGTTAGTGTTGAAAAACCACTTTTCGCACTTGGGTTGGTGCAGGAAACCACTTTTGCACTTGTATTAGTGTGGAAAAAACACTTTTCGCACTTGTGTTAGTGTTGAAAAACCACTTTTCGCACTTGTGTTAGTGTTGAAAAACCACTTTTCGCACTTGTGTTAGTGTTGAAAAACCACTTTTCGCACTTGTATTAGTGTGGAAAAAACACTTTTTGCACTTGTGATAGTGTTGAAAAACAACTTTTCGCACTTGTGTTAGTGTTGAAAAAACACTTTTCGCACTTGTGTTGGTGCAGGAAACCACTTTTGCACTTGTATTAGTGTGGAAAAATCACTTTTCGCACTTGTGTTAGTGTTGAAAAACCACTTTTCGCACTTGTGTTAGTGTTGAAAAACCACTTTTCGCACTTGTGTTAGTGTTGAAAAACCACTTTTCGCACTTGTGTTGGTGCAGGAAACCACTTTTGCACTTGTATAAGTGTGGAAAAACCACTTTTCGCACATAAGTTAGTGTTGAAAAACCACTTTTCGCACTTGTGTTAGTGTTGAAAAACCACTTTTCGCACTTGTGTTGGTGCAGGAAACCACTTTTGCACTTGTATTAGTGTGGAAAAAACACTTTTTGCACTTGTGATAGTGTTGAAAAACCACTTTTTGCACTTGTGTTAGTGTTGAAAAAACACTTTTCGCACTTCTGTTGGTGCAGGAAACCACTTTTGCACTTGTATTAGTGTGGAAAAACCACGTTTCGCACTTGTGTTAGTGTTGAAAAACCACTTTTCGCACTTGTGTTAGTGTTGAAAAACCACTTTTCGCACTTGTGTTGGTGCAGGAAACCACTTTTGCACTTGTATTAGTGTGGAAAAACCACTTTTCGCACTTGTGTTAGTGTTGAAAAACCACTTTTCGCACTTGTGTTAGTGTTGAAAAACCACTTTTCGCACTTGTGTTAGTGTTGAAAAACCACTTTTCGCACTTGTGTTGGTGCAGGAAACCACTTTTGCACTTGTATTAGTGTGGAAAAAACACTTTTCGCACTTGTGTTAGTGTTGAAAAACCACTTTTCGCACTTGTGTTAGTGTTGAAAAACCACTTTTCGCACTTGTGTTGGTGCAGGAAACCACTTTTGCATTTGTATTAGTATGGAAAAAACACTTTTTGCACTTGTGATAGTGTTGAAAAACCACTTTTCGCACTTGTGTTAGTGTTGAAAAACCACTTTTCGCACTTGTGTTGGTGCAGGAAACCACTTTTGCACTTGTATTAGTGTGGAAAAACCACTTTTCGCACTTGTGTTAGTGTTGAAAAACCACTTTTCGCACTTGTGTTAGTGTTGAAAAACCACTTTTCGCACTTGTGTTAATGTTGAAAAACAACTTTTCGCACTTGTGTTAGTGTTGAAAAACCACTTTTCGCACTTGTGTTGGTGCAGGAAGCCACTTTTGCACTTGTATTAGTGTGGAAAAAACACTTTTCGCACTTGTGTTAGTGTTGAAAAACCACTTTTTGCACTTGTGTTAGTGTTGAAAAACCACTTTTCGCACTTGGGTTGATGCAGGAAACCACTTTTGCACTTGTATTAGTGTGGAAAAAACACTTTTCGCACTTGTGTTAGTGTTGAAAAACCACTTTTCGCACTTGTGTTAGTGTTGAAAAACCACTTTTCGCACTTGTGTTAGTGTTGAAAAACCACTTTTCGCACTTGTATTAGTGTGGAAAAAACACTTTTTGCACTTGTGATAGTGTTGAAAAACCACTTTTCGCACTTGTGTTAGTGTTGAAAAACCACTTTTCGCACTTGTGTTGGTGCAGGAAACCACTTTTGCACTTGTATTAGTGTGGAAAAACCACTTTTCGCACTTGTGTTAGTGTTGAAAAACCACTTTTCGCACTTGTGTTAGTGTTGAAAAACCACTTTTCGCACTTGTGTTAGTGTTGAAAAACCACTTTTCGCACTTGTGTTGGTGCAGGAAACCACTTTTGCACTTGTATTAGTGTGGAAAAAACACTTTTCGCACTTGTGTTAGTGTTGAAAAACCACTTTTCGCACTTGTGTTAGTGTTGAAAAACCACTTTTCACACCTGTGTTGGTGCAGGAAACCCCTTTTGCACTTGTAATAGTGTGGAAAAAACACTTTTTGCACTTGTGATAGTGTTGAAAAACCACTTTTAGCACTTGTGTTAGTGTTGAAAAACCACTTTTCGCACTTGTGTTGGTGCAGGAAACCACTGTTGCACTTATATTTGTGTGGAAAAACCACTTTTCACACTTGTGTTAGTGTTGAAAAACCACTTTTCGCACTTGTTTTAGTGTTGAAAAACCACTTTTCGCACTTGTGTTCGTGCAGGAAACCACTTTTGCACTTGTATTAGTGTGGAAAAAACACTTTTTGCACTTGTGATGGTGTTGAAAAACCACTTTTCGCACTTGTGTTAGTGTTGAAAAACCACTTTTCGCACTTGTGTTGGTGCAGGAAACCACTTTTGCACTTGTATTAGTGTGGAAAAACCACTTTTCGCACTTGTGTTAGTGTTGAAAAACCACTTTTCGCACTTGTGTTAGTGTTGAAAAACCACTTTTCGCACTTGTGTTGGTGCAGGAAACCACTTTTGCACTTGTATTAGTGTGGAAAAAACACTTTTTGCACTTGTGATAGTGTTGAAAAACCACTTTTCACACTTGTGTTAGTGTTGAAAAACCACTTTTCGCACTTGTGTTGGTGCAGGAAACCACTTTTGCACTTGTATTAGTGTGGAAAAAACACTTTTCGCACTTGTGTTAGTGTTGAAAAACCACTTTTCGCACTTGTGTTGGTGCAGGAAACCACTTTTGCACTTGTATTAGTGTGGAAAAACCACTTTTCGCACTTGTGTTAGTGTTGAAAAACCACTTTTCGCACTTGTGTTAGTGTTGAAAAACCACTTTTCGCACTTGTGTTGGTGCAGGAAACCACTTTTGCACTTGTATTAGTGTGGAAAAAACACTTTTTGCACTTGTGATAGTGTTGAAAAACCACTTTTCACACTTGTGTTAGTGTTGAAAAACCACTTTTCGCACTTGTGTTGGTGCAGGAAACCACTTTTGCACTTGTATTAGTGTGGAAAAAACACTTTTCGCACTTGTGTTAGTGTTGAAAAACCACTTTTCGCACTTGTTAGTGTTGAAAAACCACTTTTCGCACTTGTGTTGGTGCAGGAAACCACTTTTGCACTTGTATTAGCGTGGAAAAAACACTTTTTGCACTTGTGATAGTGTTGAAAAACCACTTTTCACACTTGTGTTAGTGTTGAAAAACCACTTTTCGCACTTGTGTTAGTGTTGAAAAACCACTTTTCGCACTTGTGTTGGTGCAGGAAACCACTTTTGCACTTGTATTAGTGTGGAAAAAACACTTTTTGCACTTGTGATAGTGTTGAAAATCCACTTTTCGCACTTGTGTTAGTGTTGAAAAACCACTTTTCGCACTTGTGTTGTTGCAGGAAACCACTTTTGCACTTGTATTAGTGTGGAAAAACCATCTTTTCGCACTTGTGTTAGTGTTGAAAAACCACTTTTCGCACTAGTGTTAATGTTGAAAAACCACTTTTCGCACTTGTGTTAGTGTTGAAAAACCACTTTTCGCACTTGTGTTGGTGCAGAAAACCACTTTTGCACTTGTATTAGTGTGGAAAAAACACTTTTCGCACTTGTGTTAGTGTTGAAAAACCACTTTTCGCACTTGTGTTAGTGTTGAAAAACCACTTTTCGCACTTGTGATGGTGCAGGAAACCACTTTTGCACTTGTATTAGTGTGGAAAAAACACTTTTTGCACTTGTGATAGTGTTGAAAAACCACTTTTCGCACTTGTGTTAGTGTTGAAAAACCACTTTTTGCACTTGTGTTGGTGCAGGAAACCACTTTTGCACTTGTATTAGTGTGGAAATCCACTTTTCGCACTTGTGTTAGTGTTGAAAAACCCACTTTTCGCACTTGTGTTAGTGTTGAAAAACCACTTTTCGCACTTGTGTTAGTGTTGAAAAACCACTTTTCGCACTTGTGTTGGTGCAGGAAACCACTTTTGCACTTGTATTAGTGTGGAAAAAACACTTTTCGCACTTGTGTTAGTGTTGAAAAACCACTTTTCGCACTTGTGTTAGTGTTGAAAAACCACTTTTCGCACTTGTGTTGGTGCAGGAAACCACTTTTGCACTTGTATTAGTGTGGAAAAAACACCTTTTGCACTTGTGATAGTGTTGAAAAACCACTTTTCGCACTTGTGTTAGTGTTTAAAAACCACTTTTCGCACTTGTGTTGGTGCAGGAAACCACTTTTGCACTTGTATTAGTGTGGAAAAACCACTTTTCGCACTTGTGTTAGTGTTGAAAAACCATTTTTCGCACTTGTGTTAGTGTTGAAAAACCACTTTTCGCACTTGTGTTGGTGCAGGAAATCACTTTTGCACTTGTATTAGTGTGGAAAAAACACTTTTTGCACTTGTGATAGTGTTGAAAAACCACTTTTCGCACTTGTGTTAGTGTTGAAAAACCACTTTTCGCAATTGTGTTGGTGCAGGAAACCACTTTTCGCACTTGTCTTAGTGTTGAAAAACCACTTTTCGCACTTGTGTTAGTGTTGAAAAACCACTTTTCGCACTTGTGTTAGTGTTGAAAAAACACTTTTCGCACTTGTGTTAGTGTTGAAAAACCACTTTTCGCACTTGTGTTGGTGCAGGAAACCACTTTTGCACTTGTATTAGTGTGGAAAAAACACTTTTTGCACTTGTGATAGTGTTGATAAACCACTTTTCGCACTTGTGTTAGTGTTGAAAAACCACTTTTCGCACTTGTGTTGGTGCAGGAAACCACTTTTACACTTGTATTAGTGTGGAAAAACCACTTTTCGCACTTGTGTTAGTGTTGAAAAACCACTTTTCGCACTTGTGTTAGTGTTGAAAAACCACTTTTCGCACTTGTGTTAGTGTTGAAAAACCACTTTTCGCACTCGTGTTGGTACAGGAAACCACTTTTGCACTTGTATTAGTGTGGAAAAAACACTTTTCGCACTTGTGTTAGTGTTGAAAAACCACTTTTCGCGCTTGTGTTAGTGTTGAAAAACCACTTTTCGCACTTGTGTTGGTGCAGGAAACCACTTTTGCACTTGTATTAGTGTGGAAAAACCACTTTTTGCACTTGTGTTGGTGCAGGAAATCACTTTTGCACTTGTATTAGTGTGGAAAAACCACTTTTTGCACTTGTGATAGTGTTGAAAAACCACTTTTCGCACTTGTGTTAGTGTTGAAAAACCACTTTTCGCACTTGTGTTGGTGCAGGAAACCACTTTTGCACTTGTATTAGTGTGGAAAAACCACTTTTCGCACTTGTGTTAGTGTTGAAAAACCACTTTTCGCACTTGTGTTAGTGTTGAAAAACCACTTTTCGCACTTGTGTTGGTGCAGGAAACCACTTTTGCACTTGTATTAGTGTTGAAAAACCACTTTTCGCACTTGTGTTAGTGTTGAAAAACCACTTTTCGCACTTGTGTTAGTGTTGAAAAACCACTTTTCGCACTTGTGTTGGTGCAGGAAACCACTTTTGCACTTGTATTAGTGTGGAAAAAACACTTTTCGCACTTGTGTTAGTGTTGAAAAACCACTTTTCGCACTTGTGTTAGTGTTGAAAAACCACTTTTCGCACCTGTGTTGGTGCAGGAAACCCCTTTTGCACTTGTATTAGTGTGGAAAAAACACTTTTTGCACTTGTGATAGTGTTGAAAACCACTTTTCGCACTTGTGTTAGTATTGAAAAACCACTTTTCGCACTTGTGTTGGTGCAGGAAACCACTGTTGCACTTATATTTGTGTGGAAAAACCACTTTTCGCACTTGTGTTAGTGTTGAAAAACCACTTTTCGCACTTGTGTTAGTGTTGAAAAACCACTTTTCGCACTTATGTTGGTGCAGGAAACCACTTTTGCACTTGTATTAGTGTGGAAAAAACACTTTTTGCACTTGTGATGGTGTTGAAAAACCACTTTTCGCACTTGTGTTAGTGTTGAAAAACCACTTTTCGCACTTGTGTTGGTGCAGGAAACCACTTTTGCACTTGTATTAGTGTGGAAAAACCACTTTTCGCACTTGTGTTAGTGTTGAAAAACCACTTTTCGCACTTGTGTTAGTGTTGAAAAACCACTTTTCGCACTTGTGTTGGTGCAGGAAACTACTTTTGCACTTGTATTAGTGTGGAAAAAACACTTTTTGCACTTGTGATAGTGTTGAAAAACCACTTTTTGCACTTGTGTTAGTGTTGAAAAACCACTTTTCGCACTTGTGTTTGTGCAGGAAACCACTTTTGCACTTGTATTAGTGTGGAAAAAACACTTTTCGCACTTGTGTTAGTGTTGAAAAACCACTTTTCGCACTTGTGTTAGTGTTGAAAAACCACTTTTCGCACTTGTGTTAGTGTTGAAAAACCACTTTTCGCACTTGTGTTAGTGTTGAAAAACCACTTTTCGCACTTGTGTTGGTGCAGGAAACCACTTTTGCACTTGTATTAGTGTGGAAAAAACACTTTTTGCACTTGTGATAGTGTTGAAAATCCACTTTTCGCACTTGTGTTAGTGTTGAAAAACCACTTTTCGCACTTGTGTTGTTGCAGGAAACCACTTTTGCACTTGTATTAGTGTGGAAAAACCATCTTTTCGCACTTGTGTTAGTGTTGAAAAACCACTTTTCGCACTAGTGTTAATGTTGAAAAACCACTTTTCGCACTTGTGTTAGTGTTGAAAAACCACTTTTCGCACTTGTGTTGGTGCAGAAAACCACTTTTGCACTTGTATTAGTGTGGAAAAAACACTTTTCGCACTTGTGTTAGTGTTGAAAATCCACTTTTCGCACTTGTGTTAGTGTTGAAAAACCACTTTTCGCACTTGTGATGGTGCAGGAAACCACTTTTGCACTTGTATTAGTGTGGAAAAAACACTTTTTGCACTTGTGATAGTGTTGAAAAACCACTTTTCGCACTTGTGTTAGTGTTGAAAAACCACTTTTTGCACTTGTGTTGGTGCAGGAAACCACTTTTGCACTTGTATTAGTGTGGAAATCCACTTTTCGCACTTGTGTTAGTGTTGAAAAACCCACTTTTCGCACTTGTGTTAGTGTTGAAAAACCACTTTTCGCACTTGTGTTAGTGTTGAAAAACCACTTTTCGCACTTGTGTTGGTGCAGGAAACCACTTTTGCACTTGTATTAGTGTGGAAAAAACACTTTTCGCACTTGTGTTAGTGTTGAAAAACCACTTTTCGCACTTGTGTTAGTGTTGAAAAACCACTTTTCGCACTTGTGTTGGTGCAGGAAACCACTTTTGCACTTGTATTAGTGTGGAAAAAACACCTTTTGCACTTGTGATAGTGTTGAAAAACCACTTTTCGCACTTGTGTTAGTGTTTAAAAACCACTTTTCGCACTTGTGTTGGTGCAGGAAACCACTTTTGCACTTGTATTAGTGTGGAAAAACCACTTTTCGCACTTGTGTTAGTGTTGAAAAACCATTTTTCGCACTTGTGTTAGTGTTGAAAAACCACTTTTCGCACTTGTGTTGGTGCAGGAAATCACTTTTGCACTTGTATTAGTGTGGAAAAAACACTTTTTGCACTTGTGATAGTGTTGAAAAACCACTTTTCGCACTTGTGTTAGTGTTGAAAAACCACTTTTCGCAATTGTGTTGGTGCAGGAAACCACTTTTCGCACTTGTCTTAGTGTTGAAAAACCACTTTTCGCACTTGTGTTAGTGTTGAAAAACCACTTTTCGCACTTGTGTTAGTGTTGAAAAAACACTTTTCGCACTTGTGTTAGTGTTGAAAAACCACTTTTCGCACTTGTGTTGGTGCAGGAAACCACTTTTGCACTTGTATTAGTGTGGAAAAAACACTTTTTGCACTTGTGATAGTGTTGATAAACCACTTTTCGCACTTGTGTTAGTGTTGAAAAACCACTTTTCGCACTTGTGTTGGTGCAGGAAACCACTTTTACACTTGTATTAGTGTGGAAAAACCACTTTTCGCACTTGTGTTAGTGTTGAAAAACCACTTTTCGCACTTGTGTTAGTGTTGAAAAACCACTTTTCGCACTTGTGTTAGTGTTGAAAAACCACTTTTCGCACTCGTGTTGGTACAGGAAACCACTTTTGCACTTGTATTAGTGTGGAAAAAACACTTTTCGCACTTGTGTTAGTGTTGAAAAACCACTTTTCGCGCTTGTGTTAGTGTTGAAAAACCACTTTTCGCACTTGTGTTGGTGCAGGAAACCACTTTTGCACTTGTATTAGTGTGGAAAAACCACTTTTTGCACTTGTGTTGGTGCAGGAAATCACTTTTGCACTTGTATTAGTGTGGAAAAAACCACTTTTTGCACTTGTGATAGTGTTGAAAAACCACTTTTCGCACTTGTGTTAGTGTTGAAAAACCACTTTTCGCACTTGTGTTGGTGCAGGAAACCACTTTTGCACTTGTATTAGTGTGGGAAAAAACCACTTTTCGCACTTGTGTTAGTGTTGAAAAACCACTTTTCGCACTTGTGTTAGTGTTGAAAAACCACTTTTCGCACTTGTGTTAGTGTTGAAAAACCACTTTTCGCACTTGTGTTGGTGCAGGAAACCACTTTTGCACTTGTATTAGTGTGGAAAAAACACTTTTCGCACTTGTGTTAGTGTTGAAAAACCACTTTTCGCACTTGTGTTAGTGTTGAAAAACCACTTTTTCGCACCTGTGTTGGTGCAGGAAACCCCTTTTGCACTTGTATTAGTGTGGAAAAAAACACTTTTTGCACTTGTGATAGTGTTGAAAACCACTTTTCGCACTTGTGTTAGTATTGAAAAACCACTTTTCGCACTTGTGTTGGTGCAGGAAAACCACTGTTGCACTTATATTTGTGTGGAAAAACACTTTTCGCACTTGTGTTAGTGTTGAAAAACCACTTTTCGCACTTGTGTTAGTGTTGAAAAACCACTTTTCGCACTTATGTTGGTGCAGGAAACCACTTTTGCACTTGTATTAGTGTGGAAAAAACACTTTTTGCACTTGTGATGGTGTTGAAAAACCACTTTTCGCACTTGTGTTAGTGTGAAAAACCACTTTTCGCACTTGTGTTGGTGCAGGAAACCACTTTTGCACTTGTATTAGTGTGGAAAAACCACTTTTCGCACTTGTGTTAGTGTTGAAAAACCACTTTTCGCACTTGTGTTAGTGTTGAAAAACCACTTTTCGCACTTGTGTTGGTGCAGGAAACTACTTTTGCACTTGTATTAGTGTGGAAAAAACACTTTTTGCACTTGTGATAGTGTTGAAAAACCACTTTTTGCACTTGTGTTAGTGTTGAAAAACCACTTTTCGCACTTGTGTTTGTGCAGGAAACCACTTTTGCACTTGTATTAGTGTGGAAAAAACACTTTTCGCACTTGTGTTAGTGTTGAAAAACCACTTTTCGCACTTGTGTTAGTGTTGAAAAAACCACTTTTCGCACTTGTGTTGGTGCAGGAAACCACTTTTGCACTTGTATTAGTGTGGAAAAAACACTTTTTGCACTTGTGATAGTGTTGAAAAACCACTTTTCGCACTTGTGTTAGTGTTTAAAAACACTTTTCCGCACTTGTGTTGGTGCAGGAAACCACTTTTGCACTTGTATTAGTGTGGAAAAAACCACTTTTCGCACTTGTGTTAGTGTTGAAAAACCATTTTTCGCACTTGTGTTAGTGTTGAAAAACCACTTTTCGCACTTGTGTTGGTGCAGGAAACCACTTTTGCACTTGTATTAGTGTGGAAAAAACACTTTTTGCACTTGTGATAGTGTTGAAAAACCACTTTTTGCACTTGTGTTAGTGTTGAAAAACCACTTTTCGCACTTGTGTTGGTGCAGGAAACCACTTTTCGCACTTGTCTTAGTGTTGAAAAACCACTTTTCGCACTTGTGTTGGTGCAGGAAACCACTTTTTGCACTTGTATTAGTGTGGAAAAAAACACTTTTCGCACTTGTGTTAGTGTTGAAAAAACCACTTTTCGCACTTGTGTTGGTGCAGGAAACCACTTTGCACTTGTATTAGTGTGGAAAAAACACTTTTTGCACTTGTGATAGTGTTGGTAAACCACTTTTCGCACTTGTGTTAGTGTTGAAAAACCACTTTTCGCACTTGTGTTGGTGCAGGAAACCACTTTTACACTTGTATTAGTGTGGAAAAACCACTTTTCGCACTTGTGTTAGTATTGAAAAACCACTTTTCGCACTTGTGTTAGTGTTGAAAAACCACTTTTCGCACTTGTGTTAGTGTTGAAAAACCACTTTTCGCACTCGTGTTGGTGCAGGAAACCACTTTTGCACTTGTATTAGTGTGGAAAAAACACTTTTCGCACTTGTGTTAGTGTTGAAAAACCACTTTTCGCGCTTGTGTTAGTGTTGAAAAACCACTTTTCGCACTTGTGTTGGTGCAGGAAACCACTTTTGCACTTGTATTAGTGTGGAAAAACCACTTTTCGCACATAAGTTAGTGTTGAAAAACCACTTTTCGCACTTGTGTTAGTGTTGAAAAACCACTTTTCGCACTTGTGTTGGTGCAGGAAACCACTTTTGCCACTTGTATTAGTGTGGAAAAAAACACTTTTTGCACATGTGATAGTGTTGAAAAACCACTTTTTGCACTTGTGTTAGTGTTGAAAAAACACTTTTCGCACTTCTGTTGGTGCAGGAAACCACTTTTGCACTTGTATTAGTGTGGAAAAACCACTTTTCGCACTTGTGTTAGTGTTGAAAACCACTTTTCGCACTTGTGTTAGTGTTGAAAAACCACTTTTCGCACTTGTGTTGGTGCAGGAAACCACTTTTGCACTTGTATTAGTGTGGAAAAACCACTTTTCGCACTTGTGTTAGTGTTGAAAAACCACTTTTCGCACTTGTGTTAGTGTTGAAAACCACATTTCGCACTTGTGTTAGTGTTGAAAAACCACTTTTCGCACTTGTGTTAGTGTTGAAAAACACTTTTCGCACTTGTGTTAGTGTTGAAAAACCACTTTTCGCACTTGTGTTGGTGCAGGAAACCACTTTTGCACTTGTATTAGTGTGAGAAAAACACTTTTTGCACTTGTGATAGTGTTGATAAACCACTTTTCGCACTTGTGTTGGTGCAGGAAACCACTTTTGCACTTGTATTAGTGTGGAAAAAACACTTTTTGCACTTGTGATAGTGTTGGTAAACCACTTTTCGCACTTGTGTTAGTGTTGAAAAACCACTTTTCGCACTTGTGTTGGTGCAGGAAACCACTTTTACACTTGTATTAGTGTGGAAAAACCACTTTTCGCACTTGTGTTAGTATTGAAAAACCACTTTTCGCACTTGTGTTAGTGTTGAAAAACCACTTTTCGCACTTGTGTTAGTGTTGAAAAACCACTTTTCGCACTCGTGTTGGTGCAGGAAACCACTTTTGCACTTGTATTAGTGTGGAAAAAACACTTTTCGCACTTGTGTTAGTGTTGAAAAACCACTTTTCGCGCTTGTGTTAGTGTTGAAAAACCACTTTTCGCACTTGTGTTGGTGCAGGAAACCACTTTTGCACTTGTATTAGTGTGGAAAAACCACTTTTCGCACATAAGTTAGTGTTGAAAAACCACTTTTCGCACTTGTGTTAGTGTTGAAAAACCACTTTTCGCACTTGTGTTGGTGCAGGAAACCACTTTTGCACTTGTATTAGTGTGGAAAAAACACTTTTTGCACATGTGATAGTGTTGAAAAACCACTTTTTGCACTTGTGTTAGTGTTGAAAAAACACTTTTCGCACTTCTGTTGGTGCAGGAAACCACTTTTGCACTTGTATTAGTGTGGAAAAACCACTTTTCGCACTTGTGTTAGTGTTGAAAAACCACTTTTCGCACTTGTGTTAGTGTTGAAAAACCACTTTTCGCACTTGTGTTGGTGCAGGAAACCACTTTTGCACTTGTATTAGTGTGGAAAAACCACTTTTCGCACTTGTGTTAGTGTTGAAAAACCACTTTTCGCACTTGTGTTAGTGTTGAAAAACCACATTTCGCACTTGTGTTAGTGTTGAAAAACCACTTTTCGCACTTGTGTTAGTGTTGAAAAAACACTTTTCGCACTTGTGTTAGTGTTGAAAAACCACTTTTCGCACTTGTGTTGGTGCAGGAAACCACTTTTGCACTTGTATTAGTGTGGAAAAAACACTTTTTGCACTTGTGATAGTGTTGATAAACCACTTTTCGCACTTGTGTTGGTGCAGGAAACCACTTTTGCACTTGTATTAGTGTGGAAAAAACACTTTTTGCACTTGTGATAGTGTTGGTAAACCACTTTTCGCACTTGTGTTAGTGTTGAAAAACCACTTTTCGCACTTGTGTTGGTGCAGGAAACCACTTTTACACTTGTATTAGTGTGGAAAAACCACTTTTCGCACTTGTGTTAGTATTGAAAAACCACTTTTCGCACTTGTGTTAGTGTTGAAAAACCACTTTTCGCACTTGTGTTAGTGTTGAAAAACCACTTTTCGCACTCGTGTTGGTGCAGGAAACCACTTTTGCACTTGTATTAGTGTGGAAAAAACACTTTTCGCACTTGTGTTAGTGTTGAAAAACCACTTTTCGCGCTTGTGTTAGTGTTGAAAAACCACTTTTCGCACTTGTGTTGGTGCAGGAAACCACTTTTGCACTTGTATTAGTGTGGAAAAACCACTTTTCGCACATAAGTTAGTGTTGAAAAACCACTTTTCGCACTTGTGTTAATGTTGAAAAACCACTTTTCGCACTTGTGTTGGTGCAGGAAACCACTTTTGCACTTGTATTAGTGTGGAAAAAACACTTTTTGCACTTGTGATAGTGTTGAAAAACCACTTTTTGCACTTGTGTTAGTGTTGAAAAAACACTTTTCGCACTTCTGTTGGTGCAGGAAACCACTTTTGCACTTGTATTAGTGTGGAAAAACCACTTTTCGCACTTGTGTTAGTGTTGAAAAACCACTTTTCGCACTTGTGTTAGTGTTGAAAAACCACTTTTCGCACTTGTGTTGGTGCAGGAAACCACTTTTGCACTTGTATTAGTGTGGAAAAACCACTTTTCGCACTTGTGTTAGTGTTGAAAAACCACTTTTCGCACTTGTGTTGGTGTTGAAAAACCACATTTCGCACTTGTGTTAGTGTTGAAAAACCACTTTTCGCACTTGTGTTAGTGTTGAAAAAACACTTTTCGCACTTGTGTTAGTGTTGAAAAACCACTTTTCGCACTTGTGTTGGTGCAGGAAACCACTTTTGCACTTGTATTAGTGTGGAAAAAACACTTTTTGCACTTGTGATAGTGTTGATAAACCACTTTTCGCACTTGTGTTGGTGCAGGAAACCATTTTTACACTTGTATTAGTGTGGAAAAACCACTTTTCGCACTTGTGTTAGTGTTGAAAAACCACTTTTCGCACTTGTGTTAGTGTTGAAAAACCACTTTTTGCACTTGTGTTGGTGCAGGAAACCACTTTTGCACTTGTATTAGTCTGGAAAAAACACTTTTCGCACTTGTGTTGAAAAACCACTTTTCGCACTTGGGTTGGTGCAGGAAACCACTTTTGCACTTGTATTAGTGTGGAAAAACCACTTTTCGCACATAAGTTAGTGTTGAAAAACCACTTTTCGCACTTGTATTAGTGTTGAAAAACCACTTTTCGCACTTGTGTTGGTGCAGGAAACCACTTTTGCACTTGTATTAGTGTGGAAAAAACACTTTTTGCACTTGTGATAGTGTTGAAAAACCACTTTTTGCACTTGTGTTAGTGTTGAAAAAACACTTTTCGCACTTCTGTTGGTGCAGGAAACCACTTTTGCACTTGTATTAGTGTGGAAAAACCACTTTTCGCACTTGTGTTAGTGTTGAAAAACCACTTTTCGCACTTGTGTTGGTGCAGGAAACCACTTTTGCACTTGTATTAGTGTGGAAAAACCACTTTTCGCACTTGTGTTAGTGTTGAAAAACCACTTTTCGCACTTGTGTTAGTGTTGAAAAACCACATTTCGCACTTGTGTTAGTGTTGAAAAACCACTTTTCGCACTTGTGTTAGTGTTGAAAAAACACTTTTCGCACTTGTGTTAGTGTTGAAAAACCACTTTTCGCACTTGTGTTGGTGCAGGAAACCACTTTTGCACTTGTATTAGTGTGGAAAAAACACTTTTTGCACTTGTGATAGTGTTGATAAACCACTTTTCGCACTTGTGTTAGTGTTGAAAAACCACTTTTCGCACTTGTGTTGGTGCAGGAAACCACTTTTACACTTGTATTAGTGTGGAAAAACCACTTTTCGCACTTGTGTTAGTGTTGAAAAACCACTTTTCGCACTTGTGTTAGTGTTGAAAAACCACTTTTCGCACTTGAGTTAGTGTTGAAAAACCACTTTTCGCACTCGTGTTGGTACAGGAAACCACTTTTGCACTTGTATTAGTGTGGAAAAAACACTTTTCGCACTTGTGTTAGTGTTGAAAAACCACTTTTCGCGCTTGTGTTAGTGTTGAAAAACCACTTTTCGCACTTGTGTTGGTGCAGGAAACCACTTTTGCACTTGTATTAGTGTGGAAAAACCACTTTTTGCACTTGTGTTGGTGCAGGAAATCACTTTTGCACTTGTATTAGTGTGGAAAAACCACTTTTTGCACTTGTGATAGTGTTGAAAAACCACTTTTCGCACTTGTGTTAGTGTTGAAAAACCACTTTTCGCACTTGTGTTGGTGCAGGAAACCACTTTTGCACTTGTATTAGTGTGGAAAAAACCACTTTTCGCACTTGTGTTAGTGTTGAAAAACCACTTTTCGCACTTGTGTTAGTGTTGAAAAACCACTTTTCGCACTTGTGTTAGTGTTGAAAAACCACTTTTCGCACTTGTGTTGGTGCAGGAAACCACTTTTGCACTTGTATTAGTGTGGAAAAAACACTTTTCGCACTTGTGTTAGTGTTGAAAAACCACTTTTCGCACTTGTGTTAGTGTTGAAAAACCACTTTTCGCACCTGTGTTGGTGCAGGAAACCCCTTTTGCACTTGTATTAGTGTGGAAAAAACACTTTTTGCACTTGTGATAGTGTTGAAAACCACTTTTCGCACTTGTGTTAGTGTTGAAAAACCACTTTTCGCACTTGTGTTGGTGCAGGAAACCACTGTTGCACTTATATTTGTGTGGAAAAACCACTTTTCGCACTTGTGTTAGTGTTGAAAAACCACTTTTCGCACTTGTGTTAGTGTTGAAAAACCACTTTTCGCACTTGTGTTGGTGCAGGAAACCACTTTTGCACTTGTATTAGTGTGGAAAAAACACTTTTTGCACTTGTGATGGTGTTGAAAAACCACTTTTCGCACTTGTGTTAGTGTTGAAAAACCACTTTTCGCACTTGTGTTGGTGCAGGAAACCACTTTTGCACTTGTATTAGTGTGGAAAAACCACTTTTCGCACTTGTGTTAGTGTTGAAAAACCACTTTTCGCACTTGTGTTAGTGTTGAAAAACCACTTTTCGCACTTGTGTTGGTGCAGGAAACTACTTTTGCACTTGTATTAGTGTGGAAAAAACACTTTTTGCACTTGTGATAGTGTTGAAAAACCACTTTTTGCACTTGTGTTAGTGTTGAAAAACCACTTTTCGCACTTGTGTTTGTGCAGGAAACCACTTTTGCACTTGTATTAGTGTGGAAAAAACACTTTTCGCACTTGTGTTAGTGTTGAAAAACCACTTTTCGCACTTGTGTTAGTGTTGAAAAACCACTTTTCGCACTTGTGTTGGTGCAGGAAACCACTTTTGCACTTGTATTAGTGTGGAAAAAACACTTTTTGCACTTGTGATAGTGTTGAAAAACCACTTTTCGCACTTGTGTTAGTGTTTAAAAACCACTTTTCGCACTTGTGTTGGTGCAGGAAACCACTTTTGCACTTGTATTAGTGTGGAAAAACCACTTTTCACACTTGTGTTAGTGTTGAAAAACCATTTTTCGCACTTGTGTTAGTGTTGAAAAACCACTTTTCGCACTTGTGTTGGTGCAGGAAACCACTTTTGCACTTGTATTAGTGTGGAAAAAACACTTTTTGCACTTGTGATAGTGTTGAAAAACCACTTTTTGCACTTGTGTTAGTGTTGAAAAACCACTTTTCGCACTTGTGTTGGTGCAGGAAACCACTTTTCGCACTTGTCTTAGTGTTGAAAAACCACTTTTCGCACTTGTGTTGGTGCAGGAAACCACTTTTGCACTTGTATTAGTGTGGAAAAAACACTTTTCGCACTTGTGTTAGTGTTGAAAAACCACTTTTCGCACTTGTGTTGGTGCAGGAAACCACTTTTGCACTTGTATTAGTGTGGAAAAAACACTTTTTGCACTTGTGATAGTGTTGGTAAACCACTTTTCGCACTTGTGTTAGTGTTGAAAAACCACTTTTCGCACTTGTGTTGGTGCAGGAAACTACTTTTACACTTGTATTAGTGTGGAAAAACCACTTTTCGCACTTGTGTTAGTATTGAAAAACCACTTTTCGCACTTGTGTTAGTGTTGAAAAACCACTTTTCGCACTTGTGTTAGTGTTGAAAAACCACTTTTCGCACTCGTGTTGGTGCAGGAAACCACTTTTGCACTTGTATTAGTGTGGAAAAAACACTTTTTGCACTTGTGTTAGTGTTGAAAAACCACTTTTCTCGCTTGTGTTAGTGTTGAAAAACCACTTTTCGCACTTGTGTTGGTGCAGGAAACCACTTTTGCACTTGTATTAGTGTGGAAAAACCACTTTTCGCACATAAGTTAGTGTTGAAAAACCACTTTTCGCACTTGTGTTAGTGTTGAAAAACCACTTTTCGCACTTGTGTTGGTGCAGGAAACCACTTTTGCACTTGTATTAGTGTGGAAAAAACACTTTTTGCACTTGTGATAGTGTTGAAAAACCACTTTTTGCACTTGTGTTAGTGTTGAAAAAACACTTTTCGCACTTCTGTTGGTGCAGGAAACCACTTTTGCACTTGTATTAGTGTGGAAAAACCACTTTTCGCACTTGTGTTAGTGTTGAAAAACCACTTTTCGCACTTGTGTTAGTGTTGAAAAACCACTTTTCGCACTTGTGTTGGTGCAGGAAACCACTTTTGCACTTGTATTAGTGTGGAAAAACCACTTTTCGCACTTGTGTTAGTGTTGAAAAACCACTTTTCGCACTTGTGTTAGTGTTGAAAAACCACATTTCGCACTTGTGTTAGTGTTGAAAAACCACTTTTCGCACTTGTGTTGGTGCAGGAAACCACTTGTTGCACTTGTATTAGTATGGAAAAAACACTTTTTGCACTTGTGATAGTGTTGAAAAACCTCTTTTCGCACTTGTGTTAGTGTTGAAAAACCACTTTTCGCACTTGTGTTGGTGCAGGAAACCACTTTTGCACTTGTATTAGTGTGGAAAAACCACTTTTCGCACTTGTGTTAGTGTTGAAAAACCACTTTTCGCACTTGTGTTAGTGTTGAAAAACCACTTTTCGCACTTGTGTTAATGTTGAAAAACAACTTTTCGCACTTGTGTTAGTGTTGAAAAACCACTTTTCGCACTTGTGTTGGTGCAGGAAGCCACTTTTGCACTTGTATTAGTGTGGAAAAAACACTTTTCGCACTTGTGTTAGTGTTGAAAAACCACTTTTTGCACTTGTGTTAGTGTTGAAAAACCACTTTTCGCACTTGGGTTGGTGCAGGAAACCACTTTTGCACTTGTATTAGTGTGGAAAAAACACTTTTCGCACTTGTGTTAGTGTTGAAAAACCACTTTTCGCACTTGTGTTAGTGTTGAAAAACCACTTTTCGCACTTGTGTTAGTGTTGAAAAACCACTTTTCGCACTTGTATTAGTGTGGAAAAAACACTTTTTGCACTTGTGATAGTGTTGAAAAACCACTTTTTGCACTTGTGTTAGTGTTGAAAAACCACTTTTCGCACTTGTGTTGGTGCAGGAAACCACTTTTGCACTTGTATTAGTGTGGAAAAAACACTTTTTGCACTTGTGATAGTGTTGAAAAACCACTTTTTGCACTTGTGTTAGTGTTGAAAAAACACTTTTCGCACTTCTGTTGGTGCAGGAAACCACTTTTGCACTTGTATTAGTGTGGAAAAACCACTTTTCGCACTTGTGTTAGTGTTGAAAAACCACTTTTCGCACTTGTGTTAGTGTTGAAAAACCACTTTTCGCACTTGTGTTGGTGCAGGAAACCACTTTTGCACTTGTATTAGTGTGGAAAAACCACTTTTCGCACTTGTGTTAGTGTTGAAAAACCACTTTTCGCACTTGTGTTAGTGTTGAAAAACCACATTTCGCACTTGTGTTAGTGTTGAAAAACCACTTTTCGCACTTGTGTTAGTGTTGAAAAAACACTTTTCGCACTTGTGTTAGTGTTGAAAAACCACTTTTCGCACTTGTGTTGGTGCAGGAAACCACTTTTGCACTTGTATTAGTGTGGAAAAAACACTTTTTGCACTTGTGATAGTGTTGATAAACCACTTTTCGCACTTGTGTTGGTGCAGGAAACCACTTTTGCACTTGTATTAGTGTGGAAAAAACACTTTTTGCACTTGTGATAGTGTTGGTAAACCACTTTTCGCACTTGTGTTAGTGTTGAAAAACCACTTTTCGCACTTGTGTTGGTGCAGGAAACCACTTTTACACTTGTATTAGTGTGGAAAAACCACTTTTCGCACTTGTGTTAGTATTGAAAAACCACTTTTCGCACTTGTGTTAGTGTTGATAAACCACTTTTCGCACTTGTGTTAGTGTTGAAAAACCACTTTTCGCACTCGTGTTGGTGCAGGAAACCACTTTTGCACTTGTATTAGTGTGGAAAAAACACTTTTCGCACTTGTGTTAGTGTTGAAAAACCACTTTTCGCGCTTGTGTTAGTGTTGAAAAACCACTTTTCGCACTTGTGTTGGTGCAGGAAACCACTTTTGCACTTGTATTAGTGTGGAAAAACCACTTTTCGCACATAAGTTAGTGTTGAAAAACCACTTTTCGCACTTGTGTTAGTGTTGAAAAACCACTTTTCGCACTTGTGTTGGTGCAGGAAACCACTTTTGCACTTGTATTAGTGTGGAAAAAACACTTTTTGCACTTGTGATAGTGTTGAAAAACCACTTTTTGCACTTGTGTTAGTGTTGAAAAAACACTTTTCGCACTTCTGTTGGTGCAGGAAACCACTTTTGCACTTGTATTAGTGTGGAAAAACCACTTTTCGCACTTGTGTTAGTGTTGAAAAACCACTTTTCGCACTTGTGTTAGTGTTGAAAAACCACTTTTCGCACTTGTGTTGGTGCAGGAAACCACTTTTGCACTTGTATTAGTGTGGAAAAACCACTTTTCGCACTTGTGTTAGTGTTGAAAAAACACTTTTCGCACTTGTGTTAGTGTTGAAAAACCACATTTCGCACTTGTGTTAGTGTTGAAAAACCACTTTTCGCACTTGTGTTAGTGTTGAAAAAACACTTTTCGCACTTGTGTTAGTGTTGAAAAACCACTTTTCGCACTTGTGTTGGTGCAGGAAACCACTTTTGCACTTGTATTAGTGTGGAAAAAACACTTTTTGCACTTGTGATAGTGTTGATAAACCACTTTTCGCACTTGTGTTAGTGTTGAAAAACCACTTTTCGCACTTGTGTTGGTGCAGGAAACCACTTTTACACTTGTATTAGTGTGGAAAAACCACTTTTCGCACTTGTGTTAGTGTTGAAAAACCACTTTTCGCACTTGTGTTAGTGTTGAAAAACCACTTTTTGCACTTGTGTTGGTGCAGGAAACCACTTTTGCACTTGTATTAGTCTGGAAAAAACACTTTTCGCACTTGTGTTGAAAAACCACTTTTCGCACTTGGGTTGGTGCAGGAAACCACTTTTGCACTTGTATTAGTGTGGAAAAACCACTTTTCGCACATAAGTTAGTGTTGAAAAACCACTTTTCGCACTTGTGTTAGTGTTGAAAAACCACTTTTCGCACTTGTGTTGGTGCAGGAAACCACTTTTGCACTTGTATTAGTGTGGAAAAAACACTTTTTGCACTTGTGATAGTGTTGAAAAACCACTTTTTGCACTTGTGTTAGTGTTGAAAAAACACTTTTCGCACTTCTGTTGGTGCAGGAAACCACTTTTGCACTTGTATTAGTGTGGAAAAACCACTTTTCGCACTTGTGTTAGTGTTGAAAAACCACTTTTCGCACTTGTGTTGGTGCAGGAAACCACTTTTGCACTTGTATTAGTGTGGAAAAACCACTTTTCGCACTTGTGTTAGTGTTGAAAAACCACTTTTCGCACTTGTGTTAGTGTTGAAAAACCACATTTCGCACTTGTGTTAGTGTTGAAAAACCACTTTTCGCACTTGTGTTAGTGTTGAAAAAACACTTTTCGCACTTGTGTTAGTGTTGAAAAACCACTTTTCGCACTTGTGTTGGTGCAGGAAACCACTTTTGCACTTGTATTAGTGTGGAAAAAACACTTTTTGCACTTGTGATAGTGTTGATAAACCACTTTTCGCACTTGTGTTAGTGTTGAAAAACCACTTTTCGCACTTGTGTTGGTGCAGGAAACCACTTTTACACTTGTATTAGTGTGGAAAAACCACTTTTCGCACTTGTGTTAGTGTTGAAAAACCACTTTTCGCACTTGTGTTAGTGTTGAAAAACCACTTTTCGCACTTGTGTTAGTGTTGAAAAACCACTTTTCGCACTCGTTTTGGTACAGGAAACCACTTTTGCACTTGTATTAGTGTGGAAAAAACACTTTTCGCACTTGTGTTAGTGTTGAAAAACCACTTTTCGCGCTTGTGTTAGTGTTGAAAAACCACTTTTCGCACTTGTGTTGGTGCAGGAAACCACTTTTGCACTTGTATTAGTGTGGAAAAACCACTTTTTGCACTTGTGTTGGTGCAGGAAATCACTTTTGCACTTGTATTAGTGTGGAAAAACCACTTTTTGCACTTGTGATAGTGTTGAAAAACCACTTTTCGCACTTGTGTTAGTGTTGAAAAACCACTTTTCGCACTTGTGTTGGTGCAGGATACCACTTTTGCACTTGTATTAGTGTGGAAAAAACCACTTTTCGCACTTGTGTTAGTGTTGAAAAACCACTTTTCGCACTTGTGTTAGTGTTGAAAAACCACTTTTCGCACTTGTGTTAGTGTTGAAAAACCACTTTTCGCACTTGTGTTGGTGCAGGAAACCACTTTTGCACTTGTATTAGTGTGGAAAAAACACTTTTCGCACTTGTGTTAGTGTTGAAAAACCACTTTTCGCACTTGTGTTAGTGTTGAAAAACCACTTTTCGCACCTGTGTTGGTGCAGGAAACCCCTTTTGCACTTGTATTAGTGTGGAAAAAACACTTTTCGCACTTGTGTTAGTGTTGAAAAACCACTTTTCGCACTTGTGTTAGTGTTGAAAAACCACTTTTCGCACTTGTGTTAGTGTTGAAAAACCACTTTTCGCACTCGTGTTGGTGCAGGAAACCACTTTTGCACTTGTATTAGTGTGGAAAAAACACTTTTCGCACTTGTGTTAGTGTTGAAAAACCACTTTTCGCACTTGTGTTAGTGTTGAAAAACCACTTTTCGCACTCGTGTTGGTGCAGGAAACCACTTTTGCACTTGTATTAGTGTGGAAAAAACACTTTTCGCACTTGTGTTAGTGTTGAAAAACCACTTTTCGCGCTTGTGTTAGTGTTGAAAAACCACTTTTCGCACTTGTGTTGGTGCAGGAAACCACTTTTGCACTTGTATTAGTGTGGAAAAACCACTTTTCGCACATAAGTTAGTGTTGAAAAACCACTTTTTGCACTTGTGTTAGTGTTGAAAAACCACTTTTCGCACTTGTGTTGGTGCAGGAAACCACTTTTGCACTTGTATTAGTGTGGAAAAAACACTTTTTGCACTTGTGATAGTGTTGAAAAACCACTTTTTGCACTTGTGTTAGTGTTGAAAAAACACTTTTCGCACTTCTGTTGGTGCAGGAAACCACTTTTGCACTTGTATTAGTGTGGAAAAACCACTTTTCGCACTTGTGTTAGTGTTGAAAAACCACTTTTCGCACTTGTGTTAGTGTTGAAAAACCACTTTTCGCACTTGTGTTGGTGCAGGAAACCACTTTTGCACTTGTATTAGTGTGGAAAAACCACTTTTCGCACTTGTGTTAGTGTTGAAAAAACACTTTTCGCACTTGTGTTAGTGTTGAAAAACCACATTTCGCACTTGTGTTAGTGTTGAAAAACCACTTTTCGCACTTGTGTTAGTGTTGAAAAAACACTTTTCGCACTTGTGTTAGTGTTGAAAAACCACTTTTCGCACTTGTGTTGGTGCAGGAAACCACTTTTGCACTTGTATTAGTGTGGAAAAAACACTTTTTGCACTTGTGATAGTGTTGATAAACCACTTTTCGCACTTGTGTTAGTGTTGAAAAACCACTTTTCGCACTTGTGTTGGTGCAGGAAACCACTTTTACACTTGTATTAGTGTGGAAAAACCACTTTTCGCACTTGTGTTAGTGTTGAAAAACCACTTTTCGCACTTGTGTTAGTGTTGAAAAACCACTTTTTGCACTTGTGTTGGTGCAGGAAACCACTTTTGCACTTGTATTAGTCTGGAAAAAACACTTTTCGCACTTGTGTTGAAAAACCACTTTTCGCACTTGGGTTGGTGCAGGAAACCACTTTTGCACTTGTATTAGTGTGGAAAAACCACTTTTCGCACATAAGTTAGTGTTGAAAAACCACTTTTCGCACTTGTGTTAGTGTTGAAAAACCACTTTTCGCACTTGTGTTGGTGCAGGAAACCACTATTGCACTTGTATTAGTGTGGAAAAAACACTTTTTGCACTTGTGATAGTGTTGAAAAACCACTTTTTGCACTTGTGTTAGTGTTGAAAAAACACTTTTCGCACTTCTGTTGGTGCAGGAAACCACTTTTGCACTTGTATTAGTGTGGAAAAACCACTTTTCGCACTTGTGTTAGTGTTGAAAAACCACTTTTCGCACTTGTGTTGGTGCAGGAAACCACTTTTGCACTTGTATTAGTGTGGAAAAACCACTTTTCGCACTTGTGTTAGTGTTGAAAAACCACTTTTCGCACTTGTGTTAGTGTTGAAAAACCACATTTCGCACTTGTGTTAGTGTTGAAAAACCACTTTTCGCACTTGTGTTAGTGTTGAAAAAACACTTTTCGCACTTGTGTTAGTGTTGAAAAACCACTTTTCGCACTTGTGTTGGTGCAGGAAACCACTTTTGCACTTGTATTAGTGTGGAAAAAACACTTTTTGCACTTGTGATAGTGTTGATAAACCACTTTTCGCACTTGTGTTAGTGTTGAAAAACCACTTTTCGCACTTGTGTTGGTGCAGGAAACCACTTTTACACTTGTATTAGTGTGGAAAAACCACTTTTCGCACTTGTGTTAGTGTTGAAAAACCACTTTTCGCACTTGTGTTAGTGTTGAAAAACACTTTTCGCACTTGTGTTAGTGTTGAAAAACCACTTTTCGCACTCGTGTTGGTACAGGAAACCACTTTTGCACTTGTATTAGTGTGGAAAAAACACTTTTCGCACTTGTGTTAGTGTTGAAAAACCACTTTTCGCGCTTGTGTTAGTGTTGAAAAACCACTTTTCGCACTTGTGTTGGTGCAGGAAACCACTTTTTGCACTTGTATTAGTGTGGAAAAACCACTTTTTGCACTTGTGTTGGTGCAGGAAATCACTTTTGCACTTGTATTAGTGTGGAAAAACCACTTTTTGCACTTGTGATAGTGTTGAAAAACCACTTTTCGCACTTGTGTTAGTGTTGAAAAAACCACTTTTCGCACTTGTGTTGGTGCAGGAAACCACTTTTGCACTTGTATTAGTGTGGAAAAAACCACTTTTCGCACTTGTGTTAGTGTTGAAAACCACTTTTCGCACTTGTGTTAGTGTTGAAAAACCACTTTTCGCACTTGTGTTAGTGTTGAAAAACCACTTTTCGCACTTGTGTTGGTGCAGGAAACCACTTTTGCACTTGTATTAGTGTGGAAAAAACACTTTTCGCACTTGTGTTAGTGTTGAAAAACCACTTTTCGCACTTGTGTTAGTGTTGAAAAACCACTTTTCGCACCTGTGTTGGTGCAGGAAACCCCTTTTGCACTTGTATTAGTGTGGAAAAAACACTTTTTGCACTTGTGATAGTGTTGAAAACCACTTTTCGCACTTGTGTTAGTGTTGAAAAACCACTTTTCGCACTTGTGTTGGTGCAGGAAACCACTGTTGCACTTATATTTGTGTGGAAAAACCACTTTTCGCACTTGTGTTAGTGTTGAAAAACCACTTTTCGCACTTGTGTTAGTGTTGAAAAACCACTTTTCGCACTTGTGTTGGTGCAGGAAACCACTTTTGCACTTGTATTAGTGTGGAAAAAACACTTTTTGCACTTGTGATGGTGTTGAAAAACCACTTTTCGCACTTGTGTTAGTGTTGAAAAACCACTTTTCGCACTTGTGTTGGTGCAGGAAACCACTTTTGCACTTGTATTAGTGTGGAAAAACCACTTTTCGCACTTGTGTTAGTGTTGAAAAACCACTTTTCGCACATGTGTTAGTGTTGAAAAACCACTTTTCGCACTTGTGTTGGTGCAGGAAACTACTTTTGCACTTGTATTAGTGTGGAAAAAACACTTTTTGCACTTGTGATAGTGTTGAAAAACCACTTTTTGCACTTGTGTTAGTGTTGAAAAACCACTTTTCGCACTTGTGTTTGTGCAGGAAACCACTTTTGCACTTGTATTAGTGTGGAAAAAACACTTTTCGCACTTGTGTTAGTGTTGAAAAACCACTTTTCGCACTTGTGTTAGTGTTGAAAAACCACTTTTCGCACTTGTGTTGGTGCAGGAAACCACTTTTGCACTTGTATTAGTGTGGAAAAAACACTTTTTGCACTTGTGATAGTGTTGAAAAACCACTTTTCGCACTTGTGTTAGTGTTTAAAAACCACTTTTCGCACTTGTGTTGGTGCAGGAAACCACTTTTGCACTTGTATTAGTGTGGAAAAACCACTTTTCGCACTTGTGTTAGTGTTGAAAAACCACTTTTCGCACTTGTGTTAGTGTTGAAAAACCACTTTTCGCACTTGTGTTAATGTTGAAAAACAACTTTTCGCACTTGTGTTAGTGTTGAAAAACCACTTTTCGCACTTGTGTTGGTGCAGGAAGCCACTTTTGCACTTGTATTAGTGTGGAAAAAACACTTTTCGCACTTGTGTTAGTGTTGAAAAACCACTTTTTGCACTTGTGTTAGTGTTGAAAAACCACTTTTCGCACTTGGGTTGGTGCAGGAAACCACTTTTGCACTTGTATTAGTGTGGAAAAAACACTTTTCGCACTTGTGTTAGTGTTGAAAAACCACTTTTCGCACTTGTGTTAGTGTTGAAAAACCACTTTTCGCACTTGTGTTAGTGTTGAAAAACCACTTTTCGCACTTGTATTAGTGTGGAAAAAACACTTTTTGCACTTGTGATAGTGTTGAAAAACCACTTTTTGCACTTGTGTTAGTGTTGAAAAACCACTTTTCGCACTTGTGTTGGTGCAGGAAACCACTTTTGCACTTGTATTAGTGTGGAAAAAACACTTTTTGCACTTGTGATAGTGTTGAAAAACCACTTTTTGCACTTGTGTTAGTGTTGAAAAAACACTTTTCGCACTTCTGTTGGTGCAGGAAACCACTTTTGCACTTGTATTAGTGTGGAAAAACCACTTTTCGCACTTGTGTTAGTGTTGAAAAACCACTTTTCGCACTTGTGTTAGTGTTGAAAAACCACTTTTCGCACTTGTGTTGGTGCAGGAAACCACTTTTGCACTTGTATTAGTGTGGAAAAACCACTTTTCGCACTTGTGTTAGTGTTGAAAAACCACTTTTCGCACTTGTGTTAGTGTTGAAAAACCACATTTCGCACTTGTGTTAGTGTTGAAAAACCACTTTTCGCACTTGTGTTAGTGTTGAAAAAACACTTTTCGCACTTGTGTTAGTGTTGAAAAACCACTTTTCGCACTTGTGTTGGTGCAGGAAACCACTTTTGCACTTGTATTAGTGTGGAAAAAACACTTTTTGCACTTGTGATAGTGTTGATAAACCACTTTTCGCACTTGTGTTGGTGCAGGAAACCACTTTTGCACTTGTATTAGTGTGGAAAAAACACTTTTTGCACTTGTGATAGTGTTGGTAAACCACTTTTCGCACTTGTGTTAGTGTTGAAAAACCACTTTTCGCACTTGTGTTGGTGCAGGAAACCACTTTTACACTTGTATTAGTGTGGAAAAACCACTTTTCGCACTTGTGTTAGTATTGAAAAACCACTTTTCGCACTTGTGTTAGTGTTGAAAAACCACTTTTCGCACTTGTGTTAGTGTTGAAAAACCACTTTTCGCACTCGTGTTGGTGCAGGAAACCACTTTTGCACTTGTATTAGTGTGGAAAAAACACTTTTCGCACTTGTGTTAGTGTTGAAAAACCACTTTTCGCGCTTGTGTTAGTGTTGAAAAACCACTTTTCGCACTTGTGTTGGTGCAGGAAACCACTTTTGCACTTGTATTAGTGTGGAAAAACCACTTTTCGCACATAAGTTAGTGTTGAAAAACCACTTTTCGCACTTGTGTTAGTGTTGAAAAACCACTTTTCGCACTTGTGTTGGTGCAGGAAACCACTTTTGCACTTGTATTAGTGTGGAAAAAACACTTTTTGCACTTGTGATAGTGTTGAAAAACCACTTTTTGCACTTGTGTTAGTGTTGAAAAAACACTTTTCGCACTTCTGTTGGTGCAGGAAACCACTTTTGCACTTGTATTAGTGTGGAAAAACCACTTTTTGCACTTGTGTTAGTGTTGAAAAACCACTTTTCGCACTTGTGTTAGTGTTGAAAAACCACTTTTCGCACTTGTGTTGGTGCAGGAAACCACTTTTGCACTTGTATTAGTGTGGAAAAACCACTTTTCGCACTTGTGTTAGTGTTGAAAAACCACTTTTCGCACTTGTGTTAGTGTTGAAAAACCACATTTCGCACTTGTGTTAGTGTTGAAAAACCACTTTTCGCACTTGTGTTAGTGTTGAAAAAACACTTTTCGCACTTGTGTTAGTGTTGAAAAACCACTTTTCGCACTTGTGTTGGTGCAGGAAACCACTTTTGCACTTGTATTAGTGTGGAAAAAACACTTTTTGCACTTGTGATAGTGTTGATAAACCACTTTTCGCACTTGTGTTAGTGTTGAAAAACCACTTTTCGCACTTGTGTTGGTGCAGGAAACCACTTTTACACTTGTATTAGTGTGGAAAAACCACTTTTCGCACTTGTGTTAGTGTTGAAAAACCACTTTTCGCACTTGTGTTAGTGTTGAAAAACCACTTTTTGCACTTGTGTTGGTGCAGGAAACCACTTTTGCACTTGTATTAGTCTGGAAAAAACACTTTTCGCACTTGTGTTGAAAAACCACTTTTCGCACTTGGGTTGGTGCAGGAAACCACTTTTGCACTTGTATTAGTGTGGAAAAACCACTTTTCGCACATAAGTTAGTGTTGAAAAACCACTTTTCGCACTTGTGTTAGTGTTGAAAAACCACTTTTCGCACTTGTGTTGGTGCAGGAAACCACTTTTGCACTTGTATTAGTGTGGAAAAAACACTTTTTGCACTTGTGATAGTGTTGAAAAACCACTTTTTGCACTTGTGTTAGTGTTGAAAAAACACTTTTCGCACTTCTGTTGGTGCAGGAAACCACTTTTGCACTTGTATTAGTGTGGAAAAACCACTTTTCGCACTTGTGTTAGTGTTGAAAAACCACTTTTCGCACTTGTGTTGGTGCAGGAAACCACTTTTGCACTTGTATTAGTGTGGAAAAACCACTTTTCGCACTTGTGTTAGTGTTGAAAAACCACTTTTCGCACTTGTGTTAGTGTTGAAAAACCACATTTCGCACTTGTGTTAGTGTTGAAAAACCACTTTTCGCACTTGTGTTAGTGTTGAAAAAACACTTTTCGCACTTGTGTTAGTGTTGAAAAACCACTTTTCGCACTTGTGTTGGTGCAGGAAACCACTTTTGCACTTGTATTAGTGTGGAAAAAACACTTTTTGCACTTGTGATAGTGTTGATAAACCACTTTTCGCACTTGTGTTAGTGTTGAAAAACCACTTTTCGCACTTGTGTTGGTGCAGGAAACCACTTTTACACTTGTATTAGTGTGGAAAAACCACTTTTCGCACTTGTGTTAGTGTTGAAAAACCACTTTTCGCACTTGTGTTAGTGTTGAAAAACCACTTTTCGCACTTGTGTTAGTGTTGAAAAACCACTTTTCGCACTCGTGTTGGTACAGGAAACCACTTTTGCACTTGTATTAGTGTGGAAAAAACACTTTTCGCACTTGTGTTAGTGTTGAAAAAACACTTTTCGCGCTTGTGTTAGTGTTGAAAAACCACTTTTCGCACTTGTGTTGGTGCAGGAAACCACTTTTGCACTTGTATTAGTGTGGAAAAACCACTTTTTGCACTTGTGTTGGTGCAGGAAATCACTTTTGCACTTGTATTAGTGTGGAAAAACCACTTTTTGCACTTGTGATAGTGTTGAAAAACCACTTTTCGCACTTGTGTTAGTGTTGAAAAACCACTTTTCGCACTTGTGTTGGTGCAGGAAACCACTTTTGCACTTGTATTAGTGTGGAAAAAACCACTTTTCGCACTTGTGTTAGTGTTGAAAAACCACTTTTCGCACTTGTGTTAGTGTTGAAAAACCACTTTTCGCACTTGTGTTAGTGTTGAAAAACCACTTTTCGCACTTGTGTTGGTGCAGGAAACCACTTTTGCACTTGTATTAGTGTGGAAAAAACACTTTTCGCACTTGTGTTAGTGTTGAAAAACCACTTTTCGCACTTGTGTTAGTGTTGAAAAACCACTTTTCGCACCTGTGTTGGTGCAGGAAACCCCTTTTGCACTTGTATTAGTGTGGAAAAAACACTTTTTGCACTTGTGATAGTGTTGAAAACCACTTTTCGCACTTGTGTTAGTGTTGAAAAACCACTTTTCGCACTTGTGTTGGTGCAGGAAACCACTGTTGCACTTATATTTGTGTGGAAAAACCACTTTTCGCACTTGTGTTAGTGTTGAAAAACCACTTTTCGCACTTGTGTTAGTGTTGAAAAACCACTTTTCGCACTTGTGTTGGTGCAGGAAACCACTTTTGCACTTGTATTAGTGTGGAAAAAACACTTTTTGCACTTGTGATGGTGTTGAAAAACCACTTTTCGCACTTGTGTTAGTGTTGAAAAACCACTTTTCGCACTTGTGTTGGTGCAGGAAACCACTTTTGCACTTGTATTAGTGTGGAAAAACCACTTTTCGCACTTGTGTTAGTGTTGAAAAACCACTTTTCGCACTTGTGTTAGTGTTGAAAAACCACTTTTCGCACTTGTGTTGGTGCAGGAAACTACTTTTGCACTTGTATTAGTGTGGAAAAAACACTTTTTGCACTTGTGATAGTGTTGAAAAACCACTTTTTGCACTTGTGTTAGTGTTGAAAAACCACTTTTCGCACTTGTGTTTGTGCAGGAAACCACTTTTGCACTTGTATTAGTGTGGAAAAAACACTTTTCGCACTTGTGTTAGTGTTGAAAAACCACTTTTCGCACTTGTGTTAGTGTTGAAAAACCACTTTTCGCACTTGTGTTGGTGCAGGAAACCACTTTTGCACTTGTATTAGTGTGGAAAAAACACTTTTTGCACTTGTGATAGTGTTGAAAAACCACTTTTCGCACTTGTGTTAGTGTTTAAAAACCACTTTTCGCACTTGTGTTGGTGCAGGAAACCACTTTTGCACTTGTATTAGTGTGGAAAAACCACTTTTCGCACTTGTGTTAGTGTTGAAAAACCATTTTTCGCACTTGTGTTAGTGTTGAAAAACCACTTTTCGCACTTGTGTTGGTACAGGAAACCACTTTTGCACTTGTATTAGTGTGGAAAAAACACTTTTTGCACTTGTGATAGTGTTGAAAAACCACTTTTTGCACTTGTGTTAGTGTTGAAAAACCACTTTTCGCACTTGTGTTGGTGCAGGAAACCACTTTTCGCACTTGTCTTAGTGTTGAAAAACCACTTTTCGCACTTGTGTTGGTGCAGGAAACCACTTTTGCACTTGTATTAGTGTGGAAAAAACACTTTTCGCACTTGTGTTAGTGTTGAAAAACCACTTTTCGCACTTGTGTTGGTGCAGGAAACCACTTTTGCACTTGCATTAGTGTGGAAAAAACACTTTTTGCACTTGTGATAGTGTTGGTAAACCACTTTTCGCACTTGTGTTAGTGTTGAAAAACCACTTTTCGCACTTGTGTTGGTGCAGTAAACTACTTTTACACTTGTATTAGTGTGGAAAAACCACTTTTCGCACTTGTGTTAGTATTGAAAAACCACTTTTCGCACTTGTGTTAGTGTTGAAAAACCACTTTTCGCACTTGTGTTAGTGTTGAAAAACCACTTTTCGCACTCGTGTTGGTGCAGGAAACCACTTTTGCACTTGTATTAGTGTGGAAAAAACACTTTTTGCACTTGTGTTAGTGTTGAAAAACCACTTTTCGCGCTTGTGTTAGTGTTGAAAAACCACTTTTCGCACTTGTGTTGGTGCAGGAAACCACTTTTGCACTTGTATTAGTGTGGAAAAACCACTTTTCGCACATAAGTTAGTGTTGAAAAACCACTTTTCGCACTTGTGTTAGTGTTGAAAAACCACTTTTCGCACTTGTGTTGGTGCAGGAAACCACTTTTGCACTTGTATTAGTGTGGAAAAAACACTTTTTGCACTTGTGATAGTGTTGAAAAACCACTTTTTGCACTTGTGTTAGTGTTGAAAAAACACTTTTCGCACTTCTGTTGGTGCAGGAAACCACTTTTGCACTTGTATTAGTGTGGAAAAACCACTTTTCGCACTTGTGTTAGTGTTGAAAAACCACTTTTCGCACTTGTGTTAGTGTTGAAAAACCACTTTTCGCACTTGTGTTGGTGCAGGAAACCACTTTTGCACTTGTATTAGTGTGGAAAAACCACTTTTCGCACTTGTGTTAGTGTTGAATAACCACTTTTCGCACTTGTGTTAGTGTTGAAAAACCACATTTCGCACTTGTGTTAGTGTTGAAAAACCACTTTTCGCACTTGTGTTGGTGCAGGAAACCACTTTTGCACTTGTATTAGTATGGAAAAAACACTTTTTGCACTTGTGATAGTGTTGAAAAACCTCTTTTCGCACTTGTGTTAGTGTTGAAAAACCACTTTTCGCACTTGTGTTGGTGCAGGAAACCACTTTTGCACTTGTATTAGTGTGGAAAAACCACTTTTCGCACTTGTGTTAGTGTTGAAAAACCACTTTTCGCACTTGTGTTAGTGTTGAAAAACCACTTTTCGCACTTGTGTTAATGTTGAAAAACAACTTTTCGCACTTGTGTTAGTGTTGAAAAACCACTTTTCGCACTTGTGTTGGTGCAGGAAGCCACTTTTGCACTTGTATTAGTGTGGAAAAAACACTTTTCGCACTTGTGTTAGTGTTGAAAAACCACTTTTTGCACTTGTGTTAGTGTTGAAAAACCACTTTTCGCACTTGGGTTGGTGCAGGAAACCACTTTTGCACTTGTATTAGTGTGGAAAAAACACTTTTCGCACTTGTGTTAGTGTTGAAAAACCACTTTTCGCACTTGTGTTAGTGTTGAAAAACCACTTTTCGCACTTGTGTTAGTGTTGAAAAACCACTTTTCGCACTTGTATTAGTGTGGAAAAAACACTTTTTGCACTTGTGATAGTGTTGAAAAACCACTTTTTGCACTTGTGTTAGTGTTGAAAAAACACTTTTCGCACTTCTGTTGGTGCAGGAAACCACTTTTGCACTTGTATTAGTGTGGAAAAACCACTTTTCGCACTTGTGTTAGTGTTGAAAAACCACTTTTCGCACTTGTGTTAGTGTTGAAAAACCACTTTTCGCACTTGTGTTGGTGCAGGAAACCACTTTTGCACTTGTATTAGTG
Organism: Myxine glutinosa; assembly: GCF_964187855.1. Classification (NCBI taxonomy): domain Eukaryota; kingdom Metazoa; phylum Chordata; class Myxini; order Myxiniformes; family Myxinidae; genus Myxine; species Myxine glutinosa. The sequence continues at coordinate 47,554 of NW_027616925.1, forward strand.
TGGAAAAACCACTTTTCGCACTTGTGTTAGTGTTGAAAAACCACTTTTCGCACTTGTGTTAGTGTTGAAAAACCACATTTCGCACTTGTGCTAGTGTTGAAAAACCACTTTTCGCACTTGTGTTAGTGTTGAAAAAACACTTTTCGCACTTGTGTTAGTGTTGAAAAACCACTTTTCGCACTTGTGTTGGTGCAGGAAACCACTTTTGCACTTGTATTAGTGTGGAAAAAACACTTTTTGCACTTGTGATAGTGTTGATAAACCACTTTTCGCACTTGTGTTAGTGTTGAAAAACCACTTTTCGCACTTGTGTTGGTGCAGGAAACCACTTTTACACTTGTATTAGTGTGGAAAAACCACTTTTCGCACTTGTGTTAGTATTGAAAAACCACTTTTCGCACTTGTGTTAGTGTTGAAAAACCACTTTTTGCACTTGTGTTGGTGCAGGAAACCACTTTTGCACTTGTATTAGTCTGGAAAAAACACTTTTCGCACTTGTGTTGAAAAACCACTTTTCGCACTTGGGTTGGTGCAGGAAACCACTTTTGCACTTGTATTAGTGTGGAAAAACCACTTTTCGCACATAAGTTAGTGTTGAAAAACCACTTTTCGCACTTGTGTTAGTGTTGAAAAACCACTTTTCGCACTTGTGTTGGTGCAGGAAACCACTTTTGCACTTGTATTAGTGTGGAAAAAACACTTTTTGCACTTGTGATAGTGTTGAAAAACCACTTTTTGCACTTGTGTTAGTGTTGAAAAAACACTTTTCGCACTTCTGTTGGTGCAGGAAACCACTTTTGCACTTGTATTAGTGTGGAAAAACCACTTTTCGCACTTGTGTTAGTGTTGAAAAACCACTTTTCGCACTTGTGTTGGTGCAGGAAACCACTTTTGCACTTGTATTAGTGTGGAAAAACCACTTTTCGCACTTGTGTTAGTGTTGAAAAACCACTTTTCGCACTTGTGTTAGTGTTGAAAAACCACATTTCGCACTTGTGTTAGTGTTGAAAAACCACTTTTCGCACTTGTGTTAGTGTTGAAAAAACACTTTTCGCACTTGTGTTAGTGTTGAAAAACCACTTTTCGCACTTGTGTTGGTGCAGGAAACCACTTTTGCACTTGTATTAGTGTGGAAAAAACACTTTTTGCACTTGTGATAGTGTTGATAAACCACTTTTCGCACTTGTGTTAGTGTTGAAAAACCACTTTTCGCACTTGTGTTGGTGCAGGAAACCACTTTTACACTTGTATTAGTGTGGAAAAACCACTTTTCGCACTTGTGTTAGTGTTGAAAAACCACTTTTCGCACTTGTGTTAGTGTTGAAAAACCACTTTTCGCACTTGTGTTAGTGTTGAAAAACCACTTTTCGCACTCGTGTTGGTACAGGAAACCACTTTTGCACTTGTATTAGTGTGGAAAAAACACTTTTCGCACTTGTGTTAGTGTTGAAAAACCACTTTTCGCGCTTGTGTTAGTGTTGAAAAACCACTTTTCGCACTTGTGTTGGTGCAGGAAACCACTTTTGCACTTGTATTAGTGTGGAAAAACCACTTTTTGCACTTGTGTTGGTGCAGGAAATCACTTTTGCACTTGTATTAGTGTGGAAAAACCACTTTTTGCACTTGTGATAGTGTTGAAAAACCACTTTTCGCACTTGTGTTAGTGTTGAAAAACCACTTTTCGCACTTGTGTTGGTGCAGGAAACCACTTTTGCACTTGTATTAGTGTGGAAAAACCACTTTTCGCACTTGTGTTAGTGTTGAAAAACCACTTTTCGCACTTGTGTTAGTGTTGAAAAACCACTTTTCGCACTTGTGTTAGTGTTGAAAAACCACTTTTCGCACTTGTGTTGGTGCAGGAAACCACTTTTGCACTTGTATTAGTGTGGAAAAAACACTTTTCGCACTTGTGTTAGTGTTGAAAAACCACTTTTCGCACTTGTGTTAGTGTTGAAAAACCACTTTTCGCACCTGTGTTGGTGCAGGAAACCCCTTTTGCACTTGTATTAGTGTGGAAAAAACACTTTTTGCACTTGTGATAGTGTTGAAAACCACTTTTCGCACTTGTGTTAGTGTTGAAAAACCACTTTTCGCACTTGTGTTGGTGCAGGAAACCACTGTTGCACTTATATTTGTGTGGAAAAACCACTTTTCGCACTTGTGTTAGTGTTGAAAAACCACTTTTCGCACTTGTGTTAGTGTTGAAAAACCACTTATCGCACTTGTGTTGGTGCAGGAAACCACTTTTGCACTTGTATTAGTGTGGAAAAAACACTTTTTGCACTTGTGATGGTGTTGAAAAACCACTTTTCGCACTTGTGTTAGTGTTGAAAAACCACTTTTCGCACTTGTGTTGGTGCAGGAAACCACTTTTGCACTTGTATTAGTGTGGAAAAACCACTTTTCGCACTTGTGTTAGTGTTGAAAAACCACTTTTCGCACTTGTGTTAGTGTTGAAAAACCACTTTTCGCACTTGTGTTGGTGCAGGAAACTACTTTTGCACTTGTATTAGTGTGGAAAAAACACTTTTTGCACTTGTGATAGTGTTGAAAAACCACTTTTTGCACTTGTGTTAGTGTTGAAAAACCACTTTTCGCACTTGTGTTTGTGCAGGAAACCACTTTTGCACTTGTATTAGTGTGGAAAAAACACTTTTCGCACTTGTGTTAGTGTTGAAAAACCACTTTTCGCACTTGTGTTAGTGTTGAAAAACCACTTTTCGCACTTGTGTTGGTGCAGGAAACCACTTTTGCACTTGTATTAGTGTGGAAAAAACACTTTTTGCACTTGTGATAGTGTTGAAAAACCACTTTTCGCACTTGTGTTAGTGTTTAAAAACCACTTTTCGCACTTGTGTTGGTGCAGGAAACCACTTTTGCACTTGTATTAGTGTGGAAAAACCACTTTTCGCACTTGTGTTAGTGTTGAAAAACCATTTTTCGCACTTGTGTTAGTGTTGAAAAACCACTTTTCGCACTTGTGTTGGTGCAGGAAACCACTTTTGCACTTGTATTAGTGTGGAAAAAACACTTTTTGCACTTGTGATAGTGTTGAAAAACCACTTTTTGCACTTGTGTTAGTGTTGAAAAACCACTTTTCGCACTTGTGTTGGTGCAGGAAACCACTTTTCGCACTTGTCTTAGTGTTGAAAAACCACTTTTCGCACTTGTGTTGGTGCAGGAAACCACTTTTGCACTTGTATTAGTGTGGAAAAAACACTTTTCGCACTTGTGTTAGTGTTGAAAAACCACTTTTCGCACTTGTGTTGGTGCAGGAAACCACTTTTGCACTTGTATTAGTGTGGAAAAAACACTTTTTGCACTTGTGATAGTGTTGGTAAACCACTTTTCGCACTTGTGTTAGTGTTGAAAAACCACTTTTCGCACTTGTGTTGGTGCAGGAAACCACTTTTACACTTGTATTAGTGTGGAAAAACCACTTTTCGCACTTGTGTTAGTATTGAAAAACCACTTTTCGCACTTGTGTTAGTGTTGAAAAACCACTTTTCGCACTTGTGTTAGTGTTGAAAAACCACATTTCGCACTCGTGTTGGTGCAGGAAACCACTTTTGCACTTGTATTAGTGTGGAAAAAACACTTTTCGCACTTGTGTTAGTGTTGAAAAACCACTTTTCGCGCTTGTGTTAGTGTTGAAAAACCACTTTTCGCACTTGTGTTGGTGCAGGAAACCACTTTTGCACTTGTATTAGTGTGGAAAAACCACTTTTCGCACATAAGTTAGTGTTGAAAAACCACTTTTCGCACTTGTGTTAGTGTTGAAAAACCACTTTTCGCACTTGTGTTGGTGCAGGAAACCACTTTTGCACTTGTATTAGTGTGGAAAAAACACTTTTTGCACTTGTGATAGTGTTGAAAAACCACTTTTTGCACTTGTGTTAGTGTTGAAAAAACACTTTTCGCACTTCTGTTGGTGCAGGAAACCACTTTTGCACTTGTATTAGTGTGGAAAAACCACTTTTCGCACTTGTGTTAGTGTTGAAAAACCACTTTTCGCACTTGTGTTAGTGTTGAAAAACCACTTTTCGCACTTGTGTTGGTGCAGGAAACCACTTTTGCACTTGTATTAGTGTGGAAAAACCACTTTTTGCACTTGTGTTAGTGTTGAAAAACCACTTTTCGCACTTGTGTTAGTGTTGAAAAACCACATTTCGCACTTGTGTTAGTGTTGAAAAACCACTTTTCGCACTTGTGTTGGTGCAGGAAACCACTTTTGCACTTGTATTAGTATGGAAAAAACACTTTTTGCACTTGTGATAGTGTTGAAAAACCTCTTTTCGCACTTGTGTTAGTGTTGAAAAACCACTTTTCGCACTTGTGTTGGTGCAGGAAACCACTTTTGCACTTGTATTAGTGTGGAAAAACCACTTTTCGCACTTGTGTTAGTGTTGAAAAACCACTTTTCGCACTTGTGTTAGTGTTGAAAAACCACTTTTCGCACTTGTGTTAATGTTGAAAAACAACTTTTCGCACTTGTGTTAGTGTTGAAAAACCACTTTTCGCACTTGTGTTGGTGCAGGAAGCCACTTTTGCACTTGTATTAGTGTGGAAAAAACACTTTTCGCACTTGTGTTAGTGTTGAAAAACCACTTTTTGCACTTGTGTTAGTGTTGAAAAACCACTTTTCGCACTTGGGTTGGTGCAGGAAACCACTTTTGCACTTGTATTAGTGTGGAAAAAACACTTTTCGCACTTGTGTTAGTGTTGAAAAACCACTTTTCGCACTTGTGTTAGTGTTGAAAAACCACTTTTCGCACTTGTGTTAGTGTTGAAAAACCACTTTTCGCACTTGTATTAGTGTGGAAAAAACACTTTTTGCACTTGTGATAGTGTTGAAAAACAACTTTTCGCACTTGTGTTAGTGTTGAAAAAACACTTTTCGCACTTGTGTTGGTGCAGGAAACCACTTTTGCACTTGTATTAGTGTGGAAAAATCACTTTTCGCACTTGTGTTAGTGTTGAAAAACCACTTTTCGCACTTGTGTTAGTGTTGAAAAACCACTTTTCGCACTTGTGTTGGTGCAGGAAACCACTTTTGCACTTGTATTAGTGTGGAAAAAACACTTTTTGCACTTGTGATAGTGTTGAAAAACCACTTTTCGCACTTGTGTTAGTGTTTAAAAACCACTTTTCGCACTTGTGTTGGTGCAGGAAACCACTTTTGCACTTGTATTAGTGTGGAAAAACCACTTTTCGCACTTGTGTTAGTGTTGAAAAACCATTTTTCGCACTTGTGTTAGTGTTGAAAAACCACTTTTCGCACTTGTGTTGGTGCAGGAAACCACTTTTGCACTTGTATTAGTGTGGAAAAAACACTTTTTGCACTTGTGATAGTGTTGAAAAACCACTTTTTGCACTTGTGTTAGTGTTGAAAAACCACTTTTCGCACTTGTGTTGGTGCAGGAAACCACTTTTCGCACTTGTCTTAGTGTTGAAAAACCACTTTTCGCACTTGTGTTAGTGTTGAAAAACCACTTTTCGCACTTGTGTTAGTGTTGAAAAACCACTTTTCGCACTTGTGTTAGTGTTGAAAAACCACTTTTCGCACTTGTGTTGGTGCAGGAAACCACTTTTGCACTTGTATTAGTGTGGAAAAAACACTTTTTGCACTTGTGATAGTGTTGGTAAACCACTTTTCGCACTTGTGTTAGTGTTGAAAAACCACTTTTCGCACTTGTGTTGGTGCAGGAAACCACTTTTACACTTGTATTAGTGTGGAAAAACCACTTTTCGCACTTGTGTTAGTATTGAAAAACCACTTTTCGCACTTGTGTTAGTGTTGAAAAACCACTTTTCGCACTCGTGTTGGTGCAGGAAACCACTTTTGCACTTGTATTAGTGTGGAAAAAACACTTTTCGCACTTGTGTTAGTGTTGAAAAACCACTTTTCGCGCTTGTGTTAGTGTTGAAAAACCACTTTTCGCACTTGTGTTGGTGCAGGAAACCACTTTTGCACTTGTATTAGTGTGGAAAAACCACTTTTCGCACATAAGTTAGTGTTGAAAAACCACTTTTCGCACTTGTGTTAGTGTTGAAAAACCACTTTTCGCACTTGTGTTGGTGCAGGAAACCACTTTTGCACTTGTATTAGTGTGGAAAAAACACTTTTTGCACTTGTGATAGTGTTGAAAAACCACTTTTTGCACTTGTGTTAGTGTTGAAAAAACACTTTTCGCACTTCTGTTGGTGCAGGAAACCACTTTTGCACTTGTATTAGTGTGGAAAAACCACTTTTCGCACTTGTGTTAGTGTTGAAAAACCACTTTTCGCACTTGTGTTAGTGTTGAAAAACCACTTTTCGCACTTGTGTTGGTGCAGGAAACCACTTTTGCACTTGTATTAGTGTGGAAAAACCACTTTTCGCACTTGTGTTAGTGTTGAAAAACCACTTTTCGCACTTGTGTTAGTGTTGAAAAACCACTTTTCGCACTTGTGTTAGTGTTGAAAAACCACTTTTCGCACTTGTGTTGGTGCAGGAAACCACTTTTGCACTTGTATTAGTATGGAAAAAACACTTTTTGCACTTGTGATAGTGTTGAAAAACCTCTTTTCGCAGTTGTGTTAGTGTTGAAAAACCACTTTTCGCACTTGTGTTGGTGCAGGAAACCACTTTTGCACTTGTATTAGTGTGGAAAAACCACTTTTCGCACTTGTGTTAGTGTTGAAAAACCACTTTTCGCACTTGTGTTAGTGTTGAAAAACCACTTTTCGCACTTGTGTTAATGTTGAAAAACAACTTTTCGCACTTGTGTTAATGTTGAAAAACCACTTTTCGCACTTGTGATAGTGTTGAAAAACCACTTTTTGCACTTGTGTTAGTGTTGAAAAAACACTTTTCGCACTTCTGTTGGTGCAGGAAACCACTTTTGCACTTGTATTAGTGTGGAAAAACCACGTTTCGCACTTGTGTTAGTGTTGAAAAACCACTTTTCGCACTTGTGTTAGTGTTGAAAAACCACTTTTCGCACTTGTGTTGGTGCAGGAAACCACTTTTGCACTTGTATTAGTGTGGAAAAACCACTTTTCGCACTTGTGTTAGTGTTGAAAAACCACTTTTCGCACTTGTGTTAGTGTTGAAAAACCACTTTTCGCACTTGTGTTAGTGTTGAAAAACCACTTTTCGCACTTGTGTTGGTGCAGGAAACCACTTTTGCACTTGTATTAGTGTGGAAAAAACACTTTTCGCACTTGTGTTAGTGTTGAAAAACCACTTTTCGCACTTGTGTTAGTGTTGAAAAACCACTTTTCGCACTTGTGTTGGTGCAGGAAACCACTTTTGCATTTGTATTAGTATGGAAAAAACACTTTTTGCACTTGTGATAGTGTTGAAAAACCACTTTTCGCACTTGTGTTAGTGTTGAAAAACCACTTTTCGCACTTGTGTTGGTGCAGGAAACCACTTTTGCACTTGTATTAGTGTGGAAAAACCACTTTTCGCACTTGTGTTAGTGTTGAAAAACCACTTTTCGCACTTGTGTTAGTGTTGAAAAACCACTTTTCGCACTTGTGTTAATGTTGAAAAACAACTTTTCGCACTTGTGTTAGTGTTGAAAAACCACTTTTCGCACTTGTGTTGGTGCAGGAAGCCACTTTTGCACTTGTATTGGTGTGGAAAAAACACTTTTCGCACTTGTGTTAGTGTTGAAAAACCACTTTTTGCACTTGTGTTAGTGTTGAAAAACCACTTTTCGCACTTGGGTTGATGCAGGAAACCACTTTTGCACTTGTATTAGTGTGGAAAAAACACTTTTCGCACTTGTGTTAGTGTTGAAAAACCACTTTTCGCACTTGTGTTAGTGTTGAAAAACCACTTTTCGCACTTGTGTTAGTGTTGAAAAACCACTTTTCGCACTTGTATTAGTGTGGAAAAAACACTTTTTGCACTTGTGATAGTGTTGAAAAACCACTTTTCGCACTTGTGTTAGTGTTGAAAAACCACTTTTCGCACTTGTGTTGGTGCAGGAAACCACTTTTGCACTTGTATTAGTGTGGAAAAACCACTTTTCGCACTTGTGTTAGTGTTGAAAAACCACTTTTCGCACTTGTGTTAGTGTTGAAAAACCACTTTTCGCACTTGTGTTGGTGCAGGAAACCACTTTTGCACTTGTATTAGTGTGGAAAAAACACTTTTCGCACTTGTGTTAGTGTTGAAAAACCACTTTTCGCACTTGTGTTAGTGTTGAAAAACCACTTTTCGCACCTGTGTTGGTGCAGGAAACCCCTTTTGCACTTGTAATAGTGTGGAAAAAACACTTTTTGCACTTGTGATAGTGTTGAAAAACCACTTTTAGCACTTGTGTTAGTGTTGAAAAACCACTTTTCGCACTTGTGTTGGTGCAGGAAACCACTGTTGCACTTATATTTGTGTGGAAAAACCACTTTTCACACTTGTGTTAGTGTTGAAAAACCACTTTTCGCACTTGTGTTAGTGTTGAAAAACCACTTTTCGCACTTGTGTTCGTGCAGGAAACCGCTTTTGCACTTGTATTAGTGTGGAAAAAACACTTTTTGCACTTGTGATGGTGTTGAAAAACCACTTTTCGCACTTGTGTTAGTGTTGAAAAACCACTTTTCGCACTTGTGTTGGTGCAGGAAACCACTTTTGCACTTGTATTAGTGTGGAAAAACCACTTTTCGCACTTGTGTTAGTGTTGAAAAACCACTTTTCGCACTTGTGTTAGTGTTGAAAAACCACTTTTCGCACTTGTGTTGGTGCAGGAAACCACTTTTGCACTTGTATTAGTGTGGAAAAAACACTTTTTGCACTTGTGATAGTGTTGAAAAACCACTTTTCACACTTGTGTTAGTGTTGAAAAACCACTTTTCGCACTTGTGTTGGTGCAGGAAACCACATTTGCACTTGTATTAGTGTGGAAAAAACACTTTTCGCACTTGTGTTAGTGTTGAAAAACCACTTTTCGCACTTGTTAGTGTTGAAAAACCACTTTTCGCACTTGTGTTGGTGCAGGAAACCACTTTTGCACTTGTATTAGCGTGGAAAAAACACTTTTTGCACTTGTGATAGTGTTGAAAAACCACTTTTCACACTTGTGTTAGTGTTGAAAAACCACTTTTCGCACTTGTGTTAGTGTTGAAAAACCACTTTTCGCACTTGTGTTGGTGCAGGAAACCACATTTGCACTTGTATTAGTGTGGAAAAAACACTTTTTGCACTTGTGATAGTGTTGAAAATCCACTTTTCGCACTTGTGTTAGTGTTGAAAAACCACTTTTCGCACTTGTGTTGTTGCAGGAAACCACTTTTGCACTTGTATTAGTGTGGAAAAACCATCTTTTCGCACTTGTGTTAGTGTTGAAAAACCACTTTTCGCACTAGTGTTAATGTTGAAAAACCACTTTTCGCACTTGTGTTAGTGTTGAAAAACCACTTTTCGCACTTGTGTTGGTGCAGAAAACCACTTTTGCACTTGTATTAGTGTGGAAAAAACACTTTTCGCACTTGTGTTAGTGTTGAAAAACCACTTTTCGCACTTGTGTTAGTGTTGAAAACCCACTTTTCGCACTTGTGATGGTGCAGGAAACCACTTTTGCACTTGTATTAGTGTGGAAAAAACACTTTTTGCACTTGTGATAGTGTTGAAAAACCACTTTTCGCACTTGTGTTAGTGTTGAAAAACCACTTTTTGCACTTGTGTTGGTGCAGGAAACCACTTTTGCACTTGTATTAGTGTGGAAATCCACTTTTCGCACTTGTGTTAGTGTTGAAAAACCCACTTTTCGCACTTGTGTTAGTGTTGAAAAACCACTTTTCGCACTTGTGTTAGTGTTGAAAAACCACTTTTCGCACTTGTGTTGGTGCAGGAAACCACTTTTGCACTTGTATTAGTGTGGAAAAAACACTTTTCGCACTTGTGTTAGTGTTGAAAAACCACTTTTCGCACTTGTGTTAGTGTTGAAAAACCACTTTTCGCACTTGTGTTGGTGCAGGAAACCACTTTTGCACGTGTATTAGTGTGGAAAAAACACCTTTTGCACTTGTGATAGTGTTGAAAAACCACTTTTCGCACTTGTGTTAGTGTTGAAAAACCACTTTTCGCACTTGTGTTGGTGCAGGAAACCACTTTTCGCACTTGTCTTAGTGTTGAAAAACCACTTTTCGCACTTGTGTTAGTGTTGAAAAACCACTTTTCGCACTTGTGTTGGTGTTGAAAAAACACTTTTCGCACTTGTGTTAGTGTTGAAAAACCACTTTTCGCACTTGTGTTGGTGCAGGAAACCACTTTTGCACTTGTATTAGTGTGGAAAAAACACTTTTTGCACTTGTGATAGTGTTGATAAACCACTTTTCGCACTTGTGTTAGTGTTGAAAAACCACTTTTCGCACTTGTGTTGGTGCAGGAAACCACTTTTACACTTGTATTAGTGTGGAAAAACCACTTTTCGCACTTGTGTTAGTGTTGAAAAACCACTTTTCGCACTTGTGTTAGTGTTGAAAAACCACTTTTCGCACTTGTGTTAGTGTTGAAAAACCACTTTTCGCACTCGTGTTGGTACAGGAAACCACTTTTGCACTTGTATTAGTGTGGAAAAAACACTTTTCGCACTTGTGTTAGTGTTGAAAAACCACTTTTCGCGCTTGTGTTAGTGTTGAAAAACCACTTTTCGCACTTGTGTTGGTGCAGGAAACCACTTTTGCACTTGTATTAGTGTGGAAAAAACCACTTTTCGCACTTAAGTTAGTGTTGAAAAACCACTTTTCGCACTTGTGTTAGTGTTGAAAAACCACTTTTCGCACTTGTGTTGGTGCAGGAAACCACTTTTGCACTTGTATTAGTGTGGAAAAAACACTTTTTGCACTTGTGATAATGTTGAAAAACCACTTTTTGCACTTGTGTTAGTGTTGAAAAAACACTTTTCGCACTTCTGTTGGTGCAGGAAACCACTTTTGCACTTGTATTAGTGTGGAAAAACCACTTTTCGCACTTGTGTTGGTGCAGGAAACCACTTTTACACTTGTATTAGTGTGGAAAAACCACTTTTCGCACTTGTGTTAGTATTGAAAAACCACTTTTCGCACTTGTGTTAGTGTTGAAAAACCACTTTTCGCACTCGTGTTGGTGCAGGAAACCACTTTTGCACTTGTATTAGTGTGGAAAAAACACTTTTCGCACTTGTGTTAGTGTTGAAAAACCACTTTTCGCGCTTGTGTTAGTGTTGAAAAACCACTTTTCGCACTTGTGTTGGTGCAGGAAACCACTTTTGCACTTGTATTAGTGTGGAAAAACCACTTTTCGCACATAAGTTAGTGTTGAAAAACCACTTTTCGCACTTGTGTTAGTGTTGAAAAACCACTTTTCGCACTTGTGTTGGTGCAGGAAACCACTTTTGCACTTGTATTAGTGTGGAAAAAACACTTTTTGCACTTGTGATAGTGTTGAAAAACCACTTTTTGCACTTGTGTTAGTGTTGAAAAAACACTTTTCGCACTTCTGTTGGTGCAGGAAACCACTTTTGCACTTGTATTAGTGTGGAAAAACCACTTTTCGCACTTGTGTTGGTGCAGGAAACCACTTTTGCACTTGTATTAGTGTGGAAAAAACACTTTTTGCACTTGTGATAGTGTTGAAAAACCTCTTTTCGCAGTTGTGTTAGTGTTGAAAAACCACTTTTCGCACTTGTGTTGGTGCAGGAAACCACTTTTGCACTTGTATTAGTATGGAAAAAACACTTTTTGCACTTGTGATAGTGATGAAAAAACACTTTTCGCACTTGTGTTAGTGTTGAAAAACCACTTTTCGCACTTGTGTTGGTGCAGGAAACCACTTTTGCACTTGTATTAGTATGGAAAAAACACTTTTTGCACTTGTGATAGTGTTGAAAAACCTCTTTTCGCAGTTGTGTTAGTGTTGAAAAACCACTTTTCGCACTTGTGTTGGTGCAGGAAACCACTTTTGCACTTGTATTAGTGTGGAAAAACCACTTTTCGCACTTGTGTTAGTGTTGAAAAACCACTTTTCGCACTTGTGTTAGTGTTGAAAAACCACTTTTCGCACTTGTGTTAATGTTGAAAAACAACTTTTCGCACTTGTGTTAGTGTTGAAAAACCACTTTTCGCACTTGTGTTGGTGCAGGAAGCCACTTTTGCACTTGTATTAGTGTGGAAAAAACACTTTTCGCACTTGTGTTAGTGTTGAAAAACCACTTTTTGCACTTGTGTTAGTGTTGAAAAACCACTTTTCGCACTTGGGTTGGTGCAGGAAACCACTTTTGCACTTGTATTAGTGTGGAAAAAACACTTTTCGCACTTGTGTTAGTGTTGAAAAACCACTTTTCGCACTTGTGTTAGTGTTGAAAAACCACTTTTCGCACTTGTGTTAGTGTTGAAAAACCACTTTTCGCACTTGTATTAGTGTGGAAAAAACACTTTTTGCACTTGTGATAGTGTTGAAAAACAACTTTTCGCACTTGTGTTAGTGTTGAAAAAACACTTTTCGCACTTGTGTTGGTGCAGGAAACCACTTTTGCACTTGTATTAGTGTGGAAAAATCACTTTTCGCACTTGTGTTAGTGTTGAAAAACCACTTTTCGCACTTGTGTTAGTGTTGAAAAACCACTTTTCGCACTTGTGTTAGTGTTGAAAAACCACTTTTCGCACTTGTGTTGGTGCAGGAAACCACTTTTGCACTTGTATTAGTGTGGAAAAACCACTTTTCGCACATAAGTTAGTGTTGAAAAACCACTTTTCGCACTTGTGTTAGTGTTGAAAAACCACTTTTCGCACTTGTGTTGGTGCAGGAAACCACTTTTGCACTTGTATTAGTGTGGAAAAAACACTTTTTGCACTTGTGATAGTGTTGAAAAACCACTTTTTGCACTTGTGTTAGTGTTGAAAAAACACTTTTCGCACTTCTGTTGGTGCAGGAAACCACTTTTGCACTTGTATTAGTGTGGAAAAACCACGTTTCGCACTTGTGTTAGTGTTGAAAAACCACTTTTCGCACTTGTGTTAGTGTTGAAAAACCACTTTTCGCACTTGTGTTGGTGCAGGAAACCACTTTTGCACTTGTATTAGTGTGGAAAAACCACTTTTCGCACTTGTGTTAGTGTTGAAAAACCACTTTTCGCACTTGTGTTAGTGTTGAAAAACCACTTTTCGCACTTGTGTTAGTGTTGAAAAACCACTTTTCGCACTTGTGTTGGTGCAGGAAACCACTTTTGCACTTGTATTAGTGTGGAAAAAACACTTTTCGCACTTGTGTTAGTGTTGAAAAACCACTTTTCGCACTTGTGTTAGTGTTGAAAAACCACTTTTCGCACTTGTGTTAGTGTTGAAAAACCACTTTTCGCACTTGTGTTGGTGCAGGAAGCCACTTTTGCACTTGTATTAGTGTGGAAAAAACACTTTTCGCACTTGTGTTAGTGTTGAAAAACCACTTTTTGCACTTGTGTTAGTGTTGAAAAACCACTTTTCGCACTTGGGTTGGTGCAGGAAACCACTTTTGCACTTGTATTAGTGTGGAAAAAACACTTTTCGCACTTGTGTTAGTGTTGAAAAACCACTTTTCGCACTTGTGTTAGTGTTGAAAAACCACTTTTCGCACTTGTGTTGGTGCAGGAAACCACTTTTCGCACTTGTCTTAGTGTTGAAAAACCACTTTTCGCACTTGTGTTAGTGTTGAAAAACCACTTTTCGCACTTGTGTTGGTGTTGAAAAAACACTTTTCGCACTTGTGTTAGTGTTGAAAAACCACTTTTCGCACTTGTGTTGGTGCAGGAAACCACTTTTGCACTTGTATTAGTGTGGAAAAAACACTTTTTGCACTTGTGATAGTGTTGATAAACCACTTTTCGCACTTGTGTTAGTGTTGAAAAACCACTTTTCGCACTTGTGTTGGTGCAGGAAACCACTTTTACACTTGTATTAGTGTGGAAAAACCACTTTTCGCACTTGTGTTAGTGTTGAAAAACCACTTTTCGCACTTGTGTTAGTGTTGAAAAACCACTTTTCGCACTTGTGTTAGTGTTGAAAAACCACTTTTCGCACTCGTGTTGGTACAGGAAACCACTTTTGCACTTGTATTAGTGTGGAAAAAACACTTTTCGCACTTGTGTTAGTGTTGAAAAACCACTTTTCGCGCTTGTGTTAGTGTTGAAAAACCACTTTTCGCACTTGTGTTGGTGCAGGAAACCACTTTTGCACTTGTATTAGTGTGGAAAAAACCACTTTTCGCACTTAAGTTAGTGTTGAAAAACCACTTTTCGCACTTGTGTTAGTGTTGAAAAACCACTTTTCGCACTTGTGTTGGTGCAGGAAACCACTTTTGCACTTGTATTAGTGTGGAAAAAACACTTTTTGCACTTGTGATAATGTTGAAAAACCACTTTTTGCACTTGTGTTAGTGTTGAAAAAACACTTTTCGCACTTCTGTTGGTGCAGGAAACCACTTTTGCACTTGTATTAGTGTGGAAAAACCACTTTTCGCACTTGTGTTGGTGCAGGAAACCACTTTTACACTTGTATTAGTGTGGAAAAACCACTTTTCGCACTTGTGTTAGTATTGAAAAACCACTTTTCGCACTTGTGTTAGTGTTGAAAAACCACTTTTCGCACTCGTGTTGGTGCAGGAAACCACTTTTGCACTTGTATTAGTGTGGAAAAAACACTTTTCGCACTTGTGTTAGTGTTGAAAAACCACTTTTCGCGCTTGTGTTAGTGTTGAAAAACCACTTTTCGCACTTGTGTTGGTGCAGGAAACCACTTTTGCACTTGTATTAGTGTGGAAAAACCACTTTTCGCACATAAGTTAGTGTTGAAAAACCACTTTTCGCACTTGTGTTAGTGTTGAAAAACCACTTTTCGCACTTGTGTTGGTGCAGGAAACCACTTTTGCACTTGTATTAGTGTGGAAAAAACACTTTTTGCACTTGTGATAGTGTTGAAAAACCACTTTTTGCACTTGTGTTAGTGTTGAAAAAACACTTTTCGCACTTCTGTTGGTGCAGGAAACCACTTTTGCACTTGTATTAGTGTGGAAAAACCACTTTTCGCACTTGTGTTAGTGTTGAAAAACCACTTTTCGCACTTGTGTTAGTGTTGAAAAACCACTTTTCGCACTTGTGTTGGTGCAGGAAACCACTTTTGCACTTGTATTAGTGTGGAAAAAACACTTTTTGCACTTGTGATAGTGTTGAAAAACCTCTTTTCGCAGTTGTGTTAGTGTTGAAAAACCACTTTTCGCACTTGTGTTGGTGCAGGAAACCACTTTTGCACTTGTATTAGTATGGAAAAAACACTTTTTGCACTTGTGATAGTGTTGAAAAAACACTTTTCGCACTTGTGTTAGTGTTGAAAAACCACTTTTCGCACTTGTGTTGGTGCAGGAAACCACTTTTGCACTTGTATTAGTATGGAAAAAACACATTTTGCACTTGTGATAGTGTTGAAAAACCTCTTTTCGCAGTTGTGTTAGTGTTGAAAAACCACTTTTCGCACTTGTGTTGGTGCAGGAAACCACTTTTGCACTTGTATTAGTGTGGAAAAACCACTTTTCGCACTTGTGTTAGTGTTGAAAAACCACTTTTCGCACTTGTGTTAGTGTTGAAAAACCACTTTTCGCACTTGTGTTAATGTTGAAAAACAACTTTTCGCACTTGTGTTAGTGTTGAAAAACCACTTTTCGCACTTGTGTTGGTGCAGGAAGCCACTTTTGCACTTGTATTAGTGTGGAAAAAACACTTTTCGCACTTGTGTTAGTGTTGAAAAACCACTTTTTGCACTTGTGTTAGTGTTGAAAAACCACTTTTCGCACTTGGGTTGGTGCAGGAAACCACTTTTGCACTTGTATTAGTGTGGAAAAAACACTTTTCGCACTTGTGTTAGTGTTGAAAAACCACTTTTCGCACTTGTGTTAGTGTTGAAAAACCACTTTTCGCACTTGTGTTAGTGTTGAAAAACCACTTTTCGCACTTGTATTAGTGTGGAAAAAACACTTTTTGCACTTGTGATAGTGTTGAAAAACAACTTTTCGCACTTGTGTTAGTGTTGAAAAAACACTTTTCGCACTTGTGTTGGTGCAGGAAACCACTTTTGCACTTGTATTAGTGTGGAAAAATCACTTTTCGCACTTGTGTTAGTGTTGAAAAACCACTTTTCGCACTTGTGTTAGTGTTGAAAAACCACTTTTCGCACTTGTGTTAGTGTTGAAAAACCACTTTTCGCACTTGTGTTGGTGCAGGAAACCACTTTTGCACTTGTATTAGTGTGGAAAAACCACTTTTCGCACATAAGTTAGTGTTGAAAAACCACTTTTCGCACTTGTGTTAGTGTTGAAAAACCACTTTTCGCACTTGTGTTGGTGCAGGAAACCACTTTTGCACTTGTATTAGTGTGGAAAAAACACTTTTTGCACTTGTGATAGTGTTGAAAAACCACTTTTTGCACTTGTGTTAGTGTTGAAAAAACACTTTTCGCACTTCTGTTGGTGCAGGAAACCACTTTTGCACTTGTATTAGTGTGGAAAAACCACGTTTCGCACTTGTGTTAGTGTTGAAAAACCACTTTTCGCACTTGTGTTAGTGTTGAAAAACCACTTTTCGCACTTGTGTTGGTGCAGGAAACCACTTTTGCACTTGTATTAGTGTGGAAAAACCACTTTTCGCACTTGTGTTAGTGTTGAAAAACCACTTTTCGCACTTGTGTTAGTGTTGAAAAACCACTTTTCGCACTTGTGTTAGTGTTGAAAAACCACTTTTCGCACTTGTGTTGGTGCAGGAAACCACTTTTGCACTTGTATTAGTGTGGAAAAAACACTTTTCGCACTTGTGTTAGTGTTGAAAAACCACTTTTCGCACTTGTGTTAGTGTTGAAAAACCACTTTTCGCACTTGTGTTGGTGCAGGAAACCACTTTTGCATTTGTATTAGTATGGAAAAAACACTTTTTGCACTTGTGATAGTGTTGAAAAACCACTTTTCGCACTTGTGTTAGTGTTGAAAAACCACTTTTCGCACTTGTGTTGGTGCAGGAAACCACTTTTGCACTTGTATTAGTGTGGAAAAACCACTTTTCGCACTTGTGTTAGTGTTGAAAAACCACTTTTCGCACTTGTGTTAGTGTTGAAAAACCACTTTTCGCACTTGTGTTAATGTTGAAAAACAACTTTTCACACTTGTGTTAGTGTTGAAAAACCACTTTTCGCACTTGTGTTGGTGCAGGAAGCCACTTTTGCACTTGTATTAGTGTGGAAAAAACACTTTTCGCACTTGTGTTAGTGTTGAAAAACCACTTTTTGCACTTGTGTTAGTGTTGAAAAACCACTTTTCGCACTTGGGTTGATGCAGGAAACCACTTTTGCACTTGTATTAGTGTGGAAAAAACACTTTTCGCACTTGTGTTAGTGTTGAAAAACCACTTTTCGCACTTGTGTTAGTGTTGAAAAACCACTTTTCGCACTTGTGTTAGTGTTGAAAAACCACTTTTCGCACTTGTATTAGTGTGGAAAAAACACTTTTTGCACTTGTGATAGTGTTGAAAAACCACTTTTCGCACTTGTGTTAGTGTTGAAAAACCACTTTTCGCACTTGTGTTGGTGCAGGAAACCACTTTTGCACTTGTATTAGTGTGGAAAAACCACTTTTCGCACTTGTGTTAGTGTTGAAAAACCACTTTTCGCACTTGTGTTAGTGTTGAAAAACCACTTTTCGCACTTGTGTTGGTGCAGGAAACCACTTTTGCACTTGTATTAGTGTGGAAAAAACACTTTTCGCACTTGTGTTAGTGTTGAAAAACCACTTTTCGCACTTGTGTTAGTGTTGAAAAACCACTTTTCGCACCTGTGTTGGTGCAGGAAACCCCTTTTGCACTTGTAATAGTGTGGAAAAAACACTTTTTGCACTTGTGATAGTGTTGAAAAACCACTTTTAGCACTTGTGTTAGTGTTGAAAAACCACTTTTCGCACTTGTGTTGGTGCAGGAAACCACTGTTGCACTTATATTTGTGTGGAAAAACCACTTTTCACACTTGTGTTAGTGTTGAAAAACCACTTTTCGCACTTGTGTTAGTGTTGAAAAACCACTTTTCGCACTTGTGTTCGTGCAGGAAACCACTTTTGCACTTGTATTAGTGTGGAAAAAACACTTTTTGCACTTGTGATGGTGTTGAAAAACCACTTTTCGCACTTGTGTTAGTGTTGAAAAACCACTTTTCGCACTTGTGTTGGTGCAGGAAACCACTTTTGCACTTGTATTAGTGTGGAAAAACCACTTTTCGCACTTGTGTTAGTGTTGAAAAACCACTTTTCGCACTTGTGTTAGTGTTGAAAAACCACTTTTCGCACTTGTGTTGGTGCAGGAAACCACTTTTGCACTTGTATTAGTGTGGAAAAAACACTTTTTGCACTTGTGATAGTGTTGAAAAACCACTTTTCACACTTGTGTTAGTGTTGAAAAACCACTTTTCGCACTTGTGTTGGTGCAGGAAACCACTTTTGCACTTGTATTAGTGTGGAAAAAACACTTTTCGCACTTGTGTTAGTGTTGAAAAACCACTTTTCGCACTTGTTAGTGTTGAAAAACCACTTTTCGCACTTGTGTTGGTGCAGGAAACCACTTTTGCACTTGTATTAGCGTGGAAAAAACACTTTTTGCACTTGTGATAGTGTTGAAAAACCACTTTTCACACTTGTGTTAGTGTTGAAAAACCACTTTTCGCACTTGTGTTAGTGTTGAAAAACCACTTTTCGCACTTGTGTTGGTGCAGGAAACCACTTTTGCACTTGTATTAGTGTGGAAAAAACACTTTTTGCACTTGTGATAGTGTTGAAAATCCACTTTTCGCACTTGTGTTAGTGTTGAAAAACCACTTTTCGCACTTGTGTTGTTGCAGGAAACCACTTTTGCACTTGTATTAGTGTGGAAAAACCATCTTTTCGCACTTGTGTTAGTGTTGAAAAACCACTTTTCGCACTAGTGTTAATGTTGAAAAACCACTTTTCGCACTTGTGTTAGTGTTGAAAAACCACTTTTCGCACTTGTGTTGGTGCAGAAAACCACTTTTGCACTTGTATTAGTGTGGAAAAAACACTTTTCGCACTTGTGTTAGTGTTGAAAAACCACTTTTCGCACTTGTGTTAGTGTTGAAAAACCACTTTTCGCACTTGTGATGGTGCAGGAAACCACTTTTGCACTTGTATTAGTGTGGAAAAAACACTTTTTGCACTTGTGATAGTGTTGAAAAACCACTTTTCGCACTTGTGTTAGTGTTGAAAAACCACTTTTTGCACTTGTGTTGGTGCAGGAAACCACTTTTGCACTTGTATTAGTGTGGAAATCCACTTTTCGCACTTGTGTTAGTGTTGAAAAACCCACTTTTCGCACTTGTGTTAGTGTTGAAAAACCACTTTTCGCACTTGTGTTAGTGTTGAAAAACCACTTTTCGCACTTGTGTTGGTGCAGGAAACCACTTTTGCACTTGTATTAGTGTGGAAAAAACACTTTTCGCACTTGTGTTAGTGTTGAAAAACCACTTTTCGCACTTGTGTTAGTGTTGAAAAACCACTTTTCGCACTTGTGTTGGTGCAGGAAACCACTTTTGCACTTGTATTAGTGTGGAAAAAACACCTTTTGCACTTGTGATAGTGTTGAAAAACCACTTTTCGCACTTGTGTTAGTGTTGAAAAACCACTTTTCGCACTTGTGTTGGTGCAGGAAACCACTTTTCGCACTTGTCTTAGTGTTGAAAAACCACTTTTCGCACTTGTGTTAGTGTTGAAAAACCACTTTTCGCACTTGTGTTGGTGTTGAAAAAACACTTTTCGCACTTGTGTTAGTGTTGAAAAACCACTTTTCGCACTTGTGTTGGTGCAGGAAACCACTTTTGCACTTGTATTAGTGTGGAAAAAACACTTTTTGCACTTGTGATAGTGTTGATAAACCACTTTTCGCACTTGTGTTAGTGTTGAAAAACCACTTTTCGCACTTGTGTTGGTGCAGGAAACCACTTTTACACTTGTATTAGTGTGGAAAAACCACTTTTCGCACTTGTGTTAGTGTTGAAAAACCACTTTTCGCACTTGTGTTAGTGTTGAAAAACCACTTTTCGCACTTGTGTTAGTGTTGAAAAACCACTTTTCGCACTCGTGTTGGTACAGGAAACCACTTTTGCACTTGTATTAGTGTGGAAAAAACACTTTTCGCACTTGTGTTAGTGTTGAAAAACCACTTTTCGCGCTTGTGTTAGTGTTGAAAAACCACTTTTCGCACTTGTGTTGGTGCAGGAAACCACTTTTGCACTTGTATTAGTGTGGAAAAAACCACTTTTCGCACTTAAGTTAGTGTTGAAAAACCACTTTTCGCACTTGTGTTAGTGTTGAAAAACCACTTTTCGCACTTGTGTTGGTGCAGGAAACCACTTTTGCACTTGTATTAGTGTGGAAAAAACACTTTTTGCACTTGTGATAATGTTGAAAAACCACTTTTTGCACTTGTGTTAGTGTTGAAAAAACACTTTTCGCACTTCTGTTGGTGCAGGAAACCACTTTTGCACTTGTATTAGTGTGGAAAAACCACTTTTCGCACTTGTGTTAGTGTTGAAAAACCACTTTTCGCACTTGTGTTAGTGTTGAAAAACCACTTTTCGCACTTGTGTTAGTGTTGAAAAACCACTTTTCGCACTTGTGTTGGTGCAGGAAACCACTTTTGCACTTGTATTAGTGTGGAAAAAACACTTTTCGCACTTGTGTTAGTGTTGAAAAACCACTTTTCGCACTTGTGTTAGTGTTGAAAAACCACTTTTCGCACCTGTGTTGGTGCAGGAAACCCCTTTTGCACTTGTAATAGTGTGGAAAAAACACTTTTTGCACTTGTGATAGTGTTGAAAAACCACTTTTAGCACTTGTGTTAGTGTTGAAAAACCACTTTTCGCACTTGTGTTGGTGCAGGAAACCACTGTTGCACTTATATTTGTGTGGAAAAACCACTTTTCACACTTGTGTTAGTGTTGAAAAACCACTTTTCGCACTTGTGTTAGTGTTGAAAAACCACTTTTCGCACTTGTGTTCGTGCAGGAAACCACTTTTGCACTTGTATTAGTGTGGAAAAAACACTTTTTGCACTTGTGATGGTGTTGAAAAACCACTTTTCGCACTTGTGTTAGTGTTGAAAAACCACTTTTCGCACTTGTGTTGGTGCAGGGAACCACTTTTGCACTTGTATTAGTGTGGAAAAACCACTTTTCGCACTTGTGTTAGTGTTGAAAAACCACTTTTCGCACTTGTGTTAGTGTTGAAAAACCACTTTTCGCACTTGTGTTGGTGCAGGAAACCACTTTTGCACTTGTATTAGTGTGGAAAAAACACTTTTTGCACTTGTGATAGTGTTGAAAAACCACTTTTCACACTTGTGTTAGTGTTGAAAAACCACTTTTCGCACTTGTGTTGGTGCAGGAAACCACTTTTGCACTTGTATTAGTGTGGAAAAAACACTTTTCGCACTTGTGTTAGTGTTGAAAAACCACTTTTCGCACTTGTTAGTGTTGAAAAACCACTTTTCGCACTTGTGTTGGTGCAGGAAACCACTTTTGCACTTGTATTAGCGTGGAAAAAACACTTTTTGCACTTGTGATAGTGTTGAAAAACCACTTTTCACACTTGTGTTAGTGTTGAAAAACCACTTTTCGCACTTGTGTTAGTGTTGAAAAACCACTTTTCGCACTTGTGTTGGTGCAGGAAACCACTTTTGCACTTGTATTAGTGTGGAAAAAACACTTTTTGCACTTGTGATAGTGTTGAAAATCCACTTTTCGCACTTGTGTTAGTGTTGAAAAACCACTTTTCGCACTTGTGTTGTTGCAGGAAACCACTTTTGCACTTGTATTAGTGTGGAAAAACCATCTTTTCGCACTTGTGTTAGTGTTGAAAAACCACTTTTCGCACTAGTGTTAATGTTGAAAAATCACTTTTCGCACTTGTGTTAGTGTTGAAAAACCACTTTTCGCACTTGTGTTGGTGCAGAAAACCACTTTTGCACTTGTATTAGTGTGGAAAAAACACTTTTCGCACTTGTGTTAGTGTTGAAAAACCACTTTTCGCACTTGTGTTAGTGTTGAAAAACCACTTTTCGCACTTGTGATGGTGCAGGAAACCACTTTTGCACTTGTATTAGTGTGGAAAAAACACTTTTTGCACTTGTGATAGTGTTGAAAAACCACTTTTCGCACTTGTGTTAGTGTTGAAAAACCACTTTTTGCACTTGTGTTGGTGCAGGAAACCACTTTTGCACTTGTATTAGTGTGGAAAAACCACTTTTCGCACTTGTGTTAGTGTTGAAAAACCCACTTTTCGCACTTGTGTTAGTGTTGAAAAACCACTTTTCGCACTTGTGTTAGTGTTGAAAAACCACTTTTCGCACTTGTGTTGGTGCAGGAAACCACTTTTGCACTTGTATTAATGTGGAAAAAACACTTTTCGCACTTGTGTTAGTGTTGAAAAACCACTTTTCGCACTTGTGTTAGTGTTGAAAAACCACTTTTCGCACTTGTGTTGGTGCAGGAAACCACTTTTGCACTTGTATTAGTGTGGAAAAAACACCTTTTGCACTTGTGATAGTGTTGAAAAACCACTTTTCGCACTTGTGTTAGTGTTTAAAAACCACTTTTCGCACTTGTGTTGGTGCAGGAAACCACTTTTGCACTTGTATTAGTGTGGAAAAACCACTTTTCGCACTTGTGTTAGTGTTGAAAAACCATTTTTCGCACTTGTGTTAGTGTTGAAAAACCACTTTTCGCACTTGTGTTGGTGCAGGAAATCACTTTTGCACTTGTATTAGTGTGGAAAAAACACTTTTTGCACTTGTGATAGTGTTGAAAAACCACTTTTCGCACTTGTGTTAGTGTTGAAAAACCACTTTTCGCACTTGTGTTGGTGCAGGAAACCACTTTTCGCACTTGTCTTAGTGTTGAAAAACCACTTTTCGCACTTGTGTTAGTGTTGAAAAACCACTTTTCGCACTTGTGTTAGTGTTGAAAAAACACTTTTCGCACTTGTGTTAGTGTTGAAAAACCACTTTTCGCACTTGTGTTGGTGCAGGAAACCACTTTTGCACTTGTATTAGTGTGGAAAAAACACTTTTTGCACTTGTGATAGTGTTGATAAACCACTTTTCGCACTTGTGTTAGTGTTGAAAAACCACTTTTCGCACTTGTGTTGGTGCAGGAAACCACTTTTACACTTGTATTAGTGTGGAAAAACCACTTTTCGCACTTGTGTTAGTGTTGAAAAACCACTTTTCGCACTTGTGTTAGTGTTGAAAAACCACTTTTCGCACTTGTGTTAGTGTTGAAAAACCACTTTTCGCACTCGTGTTGGTACAGGAAACCACTTTTGCACTTGTATTAGTGTGGAAAAAACACTTTTCGCACTTGTGTTAGTGTTGAAAAACCACTTTTCGCGCTTGTGTTAGTGTTGAAAAACCACTTTTCGCACTTGTGTTGGTGCAGGAAACCACTTTTGCACTTGTATTAGTGTGGAAAAACCACTTTTCGCACTTAAGTTAGTGTTGAAAAAACCACTTTTCGCACTTGTGTTAGTGTTGAAAAACCACTTTTCGCACTTGTGTTGGTGCAGGAAACCACTTTTGCACTTGTATTAGTGTGGAAAAAACACTTTTTGCACTTGTGATAATGTTGAAAAACCACTTTTTGCACTTGTGTTAGTGTTGAAAAAACACTTTTCGCACTTCTGTTGGTGCAGGAAACCACTTTTGCACTTGTATTAGTGTGGAAAAACCACTTTTCGCACTTGTGTTAGTGTTGAAAAACCACTTTTCGCACTTGTGTTAGTGTTGAAAAACCACTTTTCGCACTTGTGTTGGTGCAGGAAACCACTTTTGCACTTGTATTAGTGTGGAAAAACCACTTTTCGCACTTGTGTTAGTGTTGAAAAACCACTTTTCGCACTTGTGTAAGTGTTGAAAAACCACTTTTCGCACTTGTGTTAGTGTGGAAAAACCACTTTTCGCACTTGTGTTGGTGCAGGAAACCACTTTTGCACTTGTATTAGTGTGGAAAAAACACTTTTCGCACTTGTGTTAGTGTTGAAAAACCACTTTTCGCACTTGTGTTGGTGCAGGAAACCACTTTTGCACTTGTATTAGTATGGAAAAAACACTTTTTGCACTTGTGATAGTGTTGAAAAACCACTTTTCGCACTTGTGTTAGTGTTGAAAAACCACTTTTCGCACTTGTGTTGGTGCAGGAAACCACTTTTGCACTTGTATTAGTGTGGAAAAACCACTTTTCGCACTTGTGTTAGTGTTGAAAAACCACTTTTCGCATGTGTTAGTGTTGAAAAACCACTTTTCGCACTTGTGTTAATGTTGAAAAACAACTTTTCGCACTTGTGTTAGTGTTGAAAAACCACTTTTCGCACTTGTGTTGGTGCAGGAAGCTACTTTTGCACTTGTATTAGTGTGGAAAAAACACTTTTCGCACTTGTGTTAGTGTTGAAAAACCACTTATTGCACTTGTGTTAGTGTTGAAAAACCACTTTTCGCACTTGGGTTGGTGCAGGAAACCACTTTTGCACTTGTATTAGTGTGGAAAAAACACTTTTCGCACTTGTGTTAGTGTTGAAAAACCACTTTTCGCACTTGTGTTAGTGTTGAAAAACCACTTTTCGCACTTGTGTTAGTGTTGAAAAACCACTTTTCGCACTTGTATTAGTGTGGAAAAAATACTTTTTGCACTTGTGATAGTGTTGAAAAACCACTTTTCGCACTTGTGTTAGTGTTGAAAAACCACTTTTCGCACTTGTGTTGGTGCAGGAAACCACTTTTGCACTTGTATTAGTGTGGAAAAACCACTTTTCGCACTTGTGTTAGTGTTGAAAAACCACTTTTCGCACTTGTGTTAGTGTTGAAAAACCACTTTTCGCACTTGTGTTAGTGTTGAAAAACCACTTTTCGCACTTGTGTTGGTGCAGGAAACCACTTTTGCACTTGTATTAGTGTGGATGTAACACTTTTCGCACTTGTGTTAGTGTTGAAAAACCACTTTTCGCACCTGTGTTGGTGCAGGAAACCCCTTTTGCACTTGTATTAGTGTTGAAAAACCACTTTTCGCACTTGTGTTGGTGCAGGAAACCACTTTTGCACTTGTATTAGTGTGGAAAAACCACTTTTCGCACTTGTGTTAGTGTTGAAAAACCACTTTTCGCACTTGTGTTAGTGTTGAAAAACCACTTTTCGCACTTGTGTTAGTGTTGAAAAACCACTTTTCGCACCTGTGTTGGTGCAGGAAACCCCTTTTGCACGTGTGTTAGTGTTGAAAAACCACTTTTCGCACTTGTGTTGGTGCAGGAAACCACTTTTGCACTTGTATTAGTGTGGAAAAACCACTTTTCGCACTTGTGTTAGTGTTGAAAAACCACTTTTCGCACTTGTGTTAGTGTTGAAAAACCACTTTTCGCACTTGTGTTGGTGCAGGAAACCACTTTTGCACTTGTGTTAGTGTTGAAAAACCACTTTTCGCACTTGTGTTAGTGTTGAAAAACCACTTTTCGCACTTGTGTTGGTGCAGGAAACCACTTTTGCACTTGTATTAGTGTGGAAAAAACACTTTTCGCACTTGTGTTAGTGTTGAAAAACCACTTTTCGCACCTGTGTTGGTGCAGGAAACCCCTTTTGCACTTGTGTTAGTGTTGAAAAACCACTTTTCGCACTTGTGTTGGTGCAGGAAACCACTTTTGCACTTGTATTAGTGTGGAAAAACCACTTTTCGCACTTGTGTTAGTGTTGAAAAACCACTTTTCGCACTTGTGTTAGTGTTGAAAAACCACTTTTCGCACTTGTGTTGGTGCAGGAAACCACTTTTGCACTTATATTAGTGTGGAAAAAACACTTTTCGCACTTGTGTTAGTGTGGAAAAACCACTTTTCGCACTTGTGTTGGTGCAGGAAACCACTTTTGCACTTGTATTAGTGTGGAAAAAACACTTTTCGCACTTGTGTTAGTGTTGAAAAACCACTTTTCGCACTTGTGTTGGTGCAGGAAACCACTTTTGCACTTGTATTAGTTTGGAAAAAACACTTTTTGCACTTGTGATAGTGTTGAAAAACCACTTTTCGCACTTGTGTTAGTGTTGAAAAACCACTTTTCGCACTTGTGTTTGTGCAGGAAACCACTTTTACACTTGTATTAGTGTGGAAAAACCACTTTTCGCACTTGTGTTAGTGTTGAAAAACCACTTTTCGCATGTGTTAGTGTTGAAAAACCACTTTTCGCACTTGTGTTAATGTTGAAAAACAACTTTTCGCACTTGTGTTAGTGTTGAAAAACCACTTTTCGCACTTGTGTTGGTGCAGGAAGCCACTTTTGCACTTGTATTAGTGTGGAAAAAACACTTTTCGCACTTGTGTTAGTGTTGAAAAACCACTTATTGCACTTGTGTTAGTGTTGAAAAACCACTTTTCGCACTTGGGTTGGTGCAGGAAACCACTTTTGCACTTGTATTAGTGTGGAAAAAACACTTTTCGCACTTGTGTTAGTGTTGAAAAACCACTTTTCGCACTTGTGTTAGTGTTGAAAAACCACTTTTCGCACTTGTGTTAGTGTTGAAAAACCACTTTTCGCACTTGTATTAGTGTGGAAAAAATACTTTTTGCACTTGTGATAGTGTTGAAAAACCACTTTTCGCACTTGTGTTAGTGTTGAAAAACCACTTTTCGCACTTGTGTTGGTGCAGGAAACCACTTTTGCACTTGTATTAGTGTGGAAAAACCACTTTTCGCACTTGTGTTAGTGTTGAAAAACCACTTTTCGCACTTGTGTTAGTGTTGAAAAACCACTTTTCGCACTTGTGTTAGTGTTGAAAAAACACTTTTCGCACTTGTGTTGGTGCAGGAAACCACTTTTGCACTTGTATTAGTGTGGAAAAATCACTTTTCGCACTTGTGTTAGTGTTGAAAAACCACTTTTCGCACTTGTGTTAGTGTTGAAAAACCACTTTTCGCACTTGTGTTAGTGTTGAAAAACCACTTTTCGCACTTGTGTTGGTGCAGGAAACCACTTTTGCACTTGTATTAGTGTGGAAAAACCACTTTTCGCACATAAGTTAGTGTTGAAAAACCACTTTTCGCACTTGTGTTAGTGTTGAAAAACCACTTTTCGCACTTGTGTTGGTGCAGGAAACCACTTTTGCACTTGTATTAGTGTGGAAAAAACACTTTTTGCACTTGTGATAGTGTTGAAAAACCACTTTTTGCACTTGTGTTAGTGTTGAAAAAACACTTTTCGCACTTCTGTTGGTGCAGGAAACCACTTTTCGCACTTGTGATAGTGTTGAAAAACCACTTTTTGCACTTGTGATAGTGTTGAAAAACCACTTTTTGCACTTGTGTTAGTGTTGAAAAACCACTTTTCGCACTTGTGTTAGTGTTGAAAAAACACTTTTCGCACTTGTGTTGGTGCAGGAAACCACTTTTGCACTTGTATTAGTGTGGAAAAATCACTTTTCGCACTTGTGTTAGTGTTGAAAAACCACTTTTCGCACTTGTGTTAGTGTTGAAAAACCACTTTTCGCACTTGTGTTAGTGTTGAAAAACCACTTTTCGCACTTGTGTTGGTGCAGGAAACCACTTTTGCACTTGTATTAGTGTGGAAAAACCACTTTTCGCACATAAGTTAGTGTTGAAAAACCACTTTTCGCACTTGTGTTAGTGTTGAAAAACCACTTTTCGCACTTGTGTTGGTGCAGGAAACCACTTTTGCACTTGTATTAGTGTGGAAAAAACACTTTTTGCACTTGTGATAGTGTTGAAAAACCACTTTTTGCACTTGCGTTAGTGTTGAAAAAACACTTTTCGCACTTCTGTTGGTGCAGGAAACCACTTTTGCACTTGTATTAGTGTGGAAAAACCACGTTTCGCACTTGTGTTAGTGTTGAAAAACCACTTTTCGCACTTGTGTTAGTGTTGAAAAACCACTTTTCGCACTTGTGTTGGTGCAGGAAACCACTTTTGCACTTGTATTAGTGTGGAAAAACCACTTTTCGCACTTGTGTTAGTGTTGAAAAACCACTTTTCGCACTTGTGTTAGTGTTGAAAAACCACTTTTCGCACTTGTGTTAGTGTTGAAAAACCACTTTTCGCACTTGTGTTGGTGCAGGAAACCACTTTTGCACTTGTATTAGTGTGGAAAAAACACTTTTCGCACTTGTGTTAGTGTTGAAAAACCACTTTTCGCACTTGTGTTAGTGTTGAAAAACCACTTTTCGCACTTGTGTTGGTGCAGGAAACCACTTTTGCACTTGTATTAGTATGGAAAAAACACTTTTTGCACTTGTGATAGTGTTGAAAAACCACTTTTCGCACTTGTGTTAGTGTTGAAAAACCACTTTTCGCACTTGTGTTGGTGCAGGAAACCACTTTTGCACTTGTATTAGTGTGGAAAAACCACTTTTCGCACTTGTGTTAGTGTTGAAAAACCACTTTTCGCACTTGTGTTAGTGTTGAAAAACCACTTTTCGCACTTGTGTTAATGTTGAAAAACAACTTTTCGCACTTGTGTTAGTGTTGAAAAAACCACTTTTCGCACTTGTGTTGGTGCAGGAAGCCACTTTTGCACTTGTATTAGTGTGGAAAAAACACTTTTCGCACTTGTGTTAGTGTTGAAAAACCACTTTTTGCACTTGTGTTAGTGTTGAAAAACCACTTTTCGCACTTGGGTTGATGCAGGAAACCACTTTTGCACTTGTATTAGTGTGGAAAAAACACTTTTCGCACTTGTGTTAGTGTTGAAAAACCACTTTTCGCACTTGTGTTAGTGTTGAAAAACCACTTTTCGCACTTGTGTTAGTGTTGAAAAACCACTTTTCGCACTTGTATTAGTGTGGAAAAAACACTTTTTGCACTTGTGATAGTGTTGAAAAACCACTTTTCGCACTTGTGTTAGTGTTGAAAAACCACTTTTCGCACTTGTGTTGGTGCAGGAAACCACTTTTGCACTTGTATTAGTGTGGAAAAACCACTTTTCGCACTTGTGTTAGTGTTGAAAAACCACTTTTCGCACTTGTGTTAGTGTTGAAAAACCACTTTTCGCACTTGTGTTAGTGTTGAAAAACCACTTTTCGCACTTGTGTTGGTGCAGGAAACCACTTTTGCACTTGTATTAGTGTGGAAAAAACACTTTTCGCACTTGTGTTAGTGTTGAAAAACCACTTTTCGCACTTGTGTTAGTGTTGAAAAACCACTTTTCGCACCTGTGTTGGTGCAGGAAACCCCTTTTGCACTTGTAATAGTGTGGAAAAAACACTTTTTGCACTTGTGATAGTGTTGAAAAACCACTTTTAGCACTTGTGTTAGTGTTGAAAAACCACTTTTCGCACTTGTGTTGGTGCAGGAAACCACTGTTGCACTTATATTTGTGTGGAAAAACCACTTTTCACACTTGTGTTAGTGTTGAAAAAC
The DNA here is from genome assembly GCF_964187855.1 of Myxine glutinosa. Taxonomy (NCBI): domain Eukaryota; kingdom Metazoa; phylum Chordata; class Myxini; order Myxiniformes; family Myxinidae; genus Myxine; species Myxine glutinosa. Next base: position 76,988 of record NW_027616925.1, read on the forward strand.
CACTTTTCGCACTTGTGTTAGTGTTGAAAAACCACTTTTCGCACTTGTGTTCGTGCAGGAAACCACTTTTGCACTTGTATTAGTGTGGAAAAAACACTTTTTGCACTTGTGATGGTGTTGAAAAACCACTTTTCGCACTTGTGTTAGTGTTGAAAAACCACTTTTCGCACTTGTGTTGGTGCAGGAAACCACTTTTGCACTTGTATTAGTGTGGAAAAACCACTTTTCGCACTTGTGTTAGTGTTGAAAAACCACTTTTCGCACTTGTGTTAGTGTTGAAAAACCACTTTTCGCACTTGTGTTGGTGCAGGAAACCACTTTTGCACTTGTATTAGTGTGGAAAAAACACTTTTTGCACTTGTGATAGTGTTGAAAAACCACTTTTCACACTTGTGTTAGTGTTGAAAAACCACTTTTCGCACTTGTGTTGGTGCAGGAAACCACTTTTGCACTTGTATTAGTGTGGAAAAAACACTTTTCGCACTTGTGTTAGTGTTGAAAAACCACTTTTCGCACTTGTTAGTGTTGAAAAACCACTTTTCGCACTTGTGTTGGTGCAGGAAACCACTTTTGCACTTGTATTAGCGTGGAAAAAACACTTTTTGCACTTGTGATAGTGTTGAAAAACCACTTTTCACACTTGTGTTAGTGTTGAAAAAACCACTTTTCGCACTTGTGTTAGTGTTGAAAAACCACTTTTCGCACTTGTGTTGGTGCAGGAAACCACTTTTGCACTTGTATTAGTGTGGAAAAAACACTTTTTGCACTTGTGATAGTGTTGAAAATCCACTTTTCGCACTTGTGTTAGTGTTGAAAAAACCACTTTTCGCACTTGTGTTGTTGCAGGAAACCACTTTTGCACTTGTATTAGTGTGGAAAAACCATCTTTTCGCACTTGTGTTAGTGTTGAAAAACCCACTTTTCGCACTTGTGTTAGTGTTGAAAAACCACTTTTCGCACTTGTGTTAGTGTTGAAAAACCACTTTTCGCACTTGTGTTGGTGCAGGAAACCACTTTTGCACTTGTATTAGTGTGGAAAAAACACTTTTCGCACTTGTGTTAGTGTTGAAAAACCACTTTTCGCACTTGTGTTAGTGTTGAAAAACCACTTTTCGCACTTGTGTTGGTGCAGGAAACCACTTTTGCACTTGTATTAGTGTGGAAAAAACACCTTTTGCACTTGTGATAGTGTTGAAAAACCACTTTTCGCACTTGTGTTAGTGTTTAAAAACCACTTTTCGCACTTGTGTTGGTGCAGGAAACCACTTTTGCACTTGTATTAGTGTGGAAAAACCACTTTTCGCACTTGTGTTAGTGTTGAAAAACCATTTTTCGCACTTGTGTTAGTGTTGAAAAACCACTTTTCGCACTTGTGTTGGTGCAGGAAATCACTTTTGCACTTGTATTAGTGTGGAAAAAACACTTTTTGCACTTGTGATAGTGTTGAAAAACCACTTTTCGCACTTGTGTTAGTGTTGAAAAACCACTTTTTCGCACTTGTGTTGGTGCAGGAAACCACTTTTCGCACTTGTCTTAGTGTTGAAAAACCACTTTTCGCACTTGTGTTAGTGTTGAAAAACCACTTTTCGCACTTGTGTTAGTGTTGAAAAAACACTTTTCGCACTTGTGTTAGTGTTGAAAAACCACTTTTCGCACTTGTGTTGGTGCAAGGAAACCACTTTTGCACTTGTATTAGTGTGGAAAAAACACTTTTTGCACTTGTGATAGTGTTGATAAACCACTTTTCGCACTTGTGTTAGTGTTGAAAAACCACTTTTCGCACTTGTGTTGGTGCAGGAAACCACTTTTACACTTGTATTAGTGTGGAAAAACCACTTTTCGCACTTGTGTTAGTGTTGAAAAACCACTTTTCGCACTTGTGTTAGTGTTGAAAAACCACTTTTCGCACTTGTGTTAGTGTTGAAAAACCACTTTTCGCACTCGTGTTGGTACAGGAAACCACTTTTGCACTTGTATTAGTGTGGAAAAAACACTTTTCGCACTTGTGTTAGTGTTGAAAAACCACTTTTCGCGCTTGTGTTAGTGTTGAAAAACCACTTTTCGCACTTGTGTTGGTGCAGGAAACCACTTTTGCACTTGTATTAGTGTGGAAAAACCACTTTTCGCACTTAAGTTAGTGTTGAAAAACCACTTTTCGCACTTGTGTTAGTGTTGAAAAACCACTTTTCGCACTTGTGTTGGTGCAGGAAACCACTTTTGCACTTGTATTAGTGTGGAAAAAACACTTTTTGCACTTGTGATAATGTTGAAAAACCACTTTTTGCACTTGTGTTAGTGTTGAAAAAACACTTTTCGCACTTCTGTTGGTGCAGGAAACCACTTTTGCACTTGTATTAGTGTGGAAAAACCACTTTTCGCACTTGTGTTAGTGTTGAAAAACCACTTTTCGCACTTGTGTTAGTGTTGAAAAACCACTTTTCGCACTTGTGTTGGTGCAGGAAACCACTTTTGCACTTGTATTAGTGTGGAAAAACCACTTTTCGCACTTGTGTTAGTGTTGAAAAACCACTTTTCGCACTTGTGTAAGTGTTGAAAAACCACTTTTCGCACTTGTGTTAGTGTGGAAAAACCACTTTTCGCACTTGTGTTGGTGCAGGAAACCACTTTTGCACTTGTATTAGTGTGGAAAAAACACTTTTCGCACTTGTGTTAGTGTTGAAAAACCACTTTTCGCACTTGTGTTGGTGCAGGAAACCACTTTTGCACTTGTATTAGTATGGAAAAAACACTTTTTGCACTTGTGATAGTGTTGAAAAACCACTTTTCGCACTTGTGTTAGTGTTGAAAAACCACTTTTCGCACTTGTGTTGGTGCAGGAAACCACTTTTGCACTTGTATTAGTGTGGAAAAACCACTTTTCGCACTTGTGTTAGTGTTGAAAAACCACTTTTCGCATGTGTTAGTGTTGAAAAACCACTTTTCCACTTGTGTTAATGTTGAAAAACAACTTTTCGCACTTGTGTTAGTGTTGAAAAACCACTTTTCGCACTTGTGTTGGTGCAGGAAGCCACTTTTGCACTTGTATTAGTGTGGAAAAAACACTTTTCGCACTTGTGTTAGTGTTGAAAAACCACTTATTGCACTTGTGTTAGTGTTGAAAAACCACTTTTCGCACTTGGGTTGGTGCAGGAAACCACTTTTGCACTTGTATTAGTGTGGAAAAAACACTTTTCGCACTTGTGTTAGTGTTGAAAAACCACTTTTCGCACTTGTGTTAGTGTTGAAAAACCACTTTTCGCACTTGTGTTAGTGTTGAAAAACCACTTTTCGCACTTGTATTAGTGTGGAAAAAATACTTTTTGCACTTGTGATAGTGTTGAAAAACCACTTTTCGCACTTGTGTTAGTGTTGAAAAACCACTTTTCGCACTTGTGTTGGTGCAGGAAACCACTTTTGCACTTTAGTCTAGTAGGAAGACTAGGTCCCCCTGCACCCCCCGGAGATATACTTCTAATCAGTGTTTCTAGATTGGAAGAAATGTGTAGAAAATGACTAGCTATGGCCCCAAGCTGAAAAAATGTCCCACATACCATTTTTATGCAAATTACTGCTGCCATTATCAAAAAAACGATTTTTGACATATCTCAGCCAATATTGCAGATAATTGAAAAATGAAGGTGTCTAGACCCATGTTTTGAAGGGCATAGATCATGATAGAACTATTCATAACATGATTACATGTGTCTATGGTATACTAGTATGCATATTAATGCTGTAATTACAAAATAATCAGTTTTACAAATGATAAGGATACGTTAATACTGCAGATAACTTAACATGGTACATAAGGGGTCTAAACCCAGGTATTTTCAAGGTTAAATGTCAACAAGATGCTCCTGAGTCTTGCATAGGGGCGGGACATTGGCAGTAACATTGGTACCACTCAACTTTTCTTCCCACCATTGACTTTGTATTGCGAGAGATTTTCACTTGCTTATTTAAAGGTTTCTCACCCAGCCCACGTAAAATCTACCAACTCCTGCTGTTAACTCCCAAACATATTTTTTTATGTTATCCAATCACAGTGCAGAAATGACAGACTAGAGATCCAAATTAGTGCTGCTATAGCTGCCATTTTACATTTCCATCCATGTAACATGCGCGCTCGCGCGCTCGTATCAATTGGTAATGTCGCGCGCTCGTATCAATTGGTAACGTTGATGTTATTGAATACCTCAGTTGAAAGTTCAGTCTTCCATTCCATCTGTGTGTTGTTCTTGGTATTCATCCTCCAATCTAGCCAGGTAAGATGCTAACTATAATGTTACTCACACTCTTGACTTCAGTTTCTGCATGAAATCATAAACAGGCAGAATAACAGCTGAGCCAGCTAGCACCATGTTAGCTAACGTTAAAGCTAGCCTCATCTATGTACAGTATGTTCCTAATGTCGGTGTAACTTAAACTTTTGTTAATGCCAAACATGAGACATATCTGTTGACTTCTGTATATGAATTGAACCAGAAAGAGGCACGACAGCTGAGCTAGCTACAGTAACTTAGCACAATGTTTCATTGGCCTAGATAGCTAACGTTAGTGTGGAAGAATTTCGATGTTTTAGCTATTAGCACTTTTGATGCCACTAAACATGGTTTAGTCAGCTAAAAAGTACCCTAGTGTAGAACATGACTCAGAACCTCTGTTACCTCACTGAAAACTCAGAGCCTCCTTTCACAGGCACTTTTAACATCATTCGTGATTTCTTATTTGTCATTTAACAGTGATGGTAGACATCGACAGCAAGCATGCCCAAAAGAAAACGGAGTGTAGAACCTGCAGCCCAAAGCTCTCCTCCTACATGCATCCTTCATGTACCATCCATGTCTGATCATGGGGATTTCACGCCCCTCCGTAAAATTTAAGGATCTGCTTCAGAAAAACTGCAACTGCTTCAAAAGATCCGGGATAGACGTCTCAACCAACCGCATGACTCCCCATGTCGTATGCAATCAGTATGTGATCAGATCCCGGCAACTCTTCCTGATGACCTAGAAAGAGTAGGATATCACAGCAAGTGTTATAAGCACTTTGTCCGCCACTTTCATCGTCTGGGAGATGATACAGAACCAGGGCCATCAACCTCATCATGGCATCACTCTCCTCGTAAACCAGGAGGTTCTGCTGAACCCATCTTCCCGCCAGAGTGTATATTTTGTGAGAAAGTTGAGACCAAAGATGCTCATCGCAATACTGAGAGGCCTACAACCTTCCCATCCTTTAAAAACAAAGAAAATGCATGGGAGCAAATCGAAACACGGGCTGAGAAAATGGGTCTCTATCGACTCCATCGAAAGGTGAAAAACAAAGACCTCTTTGCATGTGAGGCCAAACACCATCCGTCATGTTTTAAAGCTTTCCGCACAGCATTCTACAACTATGAGCGTGCGATTCACAGAGCCGAAGCACCAAAGGAGCAGGCTTGCATGTCAGCCGCCCATGAAAAGGCATTCAACTCAGTACTGGAACACATTCAAACCCAGGTCATCCAGCAGAATAAAGTTCTACAGCTTTCTTCCTTGCGCTTGCTCTATGTCGAGGAACTGAAACTGAATGGATATGAGAACTCAAATTATCGGTCAGAGAAACTACTGAAACGCCTACAGAATGACCCAATCAAGGAGCATATCCACTTCACGAAGGTTGATCATGACAAATGTGATGTCATTTCTTTCTGGCTTGTGCACAGCTCAAACATAACAGTTTCCAATGCTCTCGCACGAGCATTCACACTCGGAAGCACAAACAAGAACCAAAATGTTGCCCTCCAACTTCGCCAGGGTATTCTACAGGCTTTCAGAGAGTGTAAAGACCAACCATGGCCACCAACAGCTGAAGACATGGAGCTCAATCCTGAAGACATCCTACCTCCAGACCTTGTCCGCTTTCTCAGCGTGCTAATGACTGGCAAGGAGGGCATCGAGACAGAAAAGGTGAAGCGTCTGGTCTTCTCCATTGGACAAGATCTGTGCCGTGCAGTGTCAGATGGAAAATGGAAGTTACCAAAGCACATTCTCCTCTGTGTGACTGTAAGGCACCTGTTCCGAAGCAAACAGCTCACCACAATACTACACAGGCTTGGACACTCTGAGAGCTACGATTTCGCCTTGGAGTTGGAAACTGCTCTCGCCAAGGTCCTGGATGAAGTCTCAACTTATCGTACACCACAAATTGTGACAGGAGAGGGCAACCTTGTATTCCACTGTGAGTGGGACAACTTGAATAAAACCACTACCAGTGTGCACGGCAGCAACATTGTAAACAGTGCTGGAGGAATCATGGTGCAGGAGGTCAAGCCCGGGTTCGAGAGCAGCAAGGACCGAATGCTACCTACCATCAATAGGTCACAACAGCGTAGCCTGAAGGTCGACACACCAAAAACTCTCCCACCCTTGCACTTTACTCGCGTTGGCCCGAAGTTCCCTGAAGGCTCATCATTCACACCGCCAGCAGAGAATGACACAGTCTATGCCACTACGATGCAAGAGTACTACATCTGGCTCTTCATCAGATACATCGGAAGCTGTGGCCTGCAGCCTGTGCCTGGGCTAGGGGGTTTCACCTCTGCAACTGGTTCTCCCCCACCCAGCAAATCAACAGTCGACTACTGCACGCCTATCCACCAACCGATCACAGACAACGCAGTTGTTCGTGAGCTACTGAAGCGTTCCGAGGCAGCAACTGCTGAGGTGGGTCAGAGATGGGTCCTGAATACATTTGATCTGGGTGTCTGCATGAAAGCCCTTCCCATCATCTGGCGCTGGCCAAATGAATTTGCTAGTCATGTAGTAACGATTGGACCCTTCCACACATCCATGAACTACATCGGGATGCTCACTGGACACAAGATGCGTGGTTCTGGATATGCAGAGATTCTCTTTGAGGCACAACTAGTAACAAGTGGATCTCTCAAAGGTGTTCTCAGTGGAAAGGCCTACGCTAATGATGATGATGTTTATCTAAAACAAACAAGAGAAGAGTGGTCACATTGAGTGCTAGGACTATTTTGACAGTTGTAATATTTAGAAAAATAAAACTTTGTGTTAACGTCTGTGTAGACGGACCTTAATATGAGTCTATTATTTCGTAAAACTGTGATTATTTTGTAAATAAAGCACTAATTAGCATACTAGTATACCATAGACACATGTAATCATGTTATGAATAGTTCTATCATGATCTATGCCCTTCAAAACATGGGTCTAGACACCTTCATTTTTCAATTATCTGCAATATTGGCTGAGATATGTCAAAAATCGTTTTTTTGATAATGGCAGCAGTAATTTGCATAAAAATGGTATGTGGGACATTTTTTCAGCTTGGGGCCATAGCTAGTCATTTTCTACACATTTTTTCCAATCTAGAAACACTGATTAGAAGTATATCTCCGGGGGGTGCAGGGGGACCTAGTCTGCCTACTAGACTACTTGTATTAGTGTGGAAAAACCACTTTTCGCACTTGTGTTAGTGTTGAAAAACCACTTTTCGCACTTGTGTTAGTGTTGAAAAACCACTTTTCGCACTTGTGTTAGTGTTGAAAAACCACTTTTCGCACTTGTGTTGGTGCAGGAAACCACTTTTGCACTTGCATTAGTGTGGAAAAAACACTTTTCGCACTTGTGTTAGTGTTGAAAAACCACTTTTCGCACCTGTGTTGGTGCAGGAAACCCCTTTTGCACTTGTATTAGTGTTGAAAAACCACTTTTCGCACTTGTGTTGGTGCAGGAAACCACTTTTGCACTTGTATTAGTGTGGAAAAACCACTTTTCGCACTTGTGTTAGTGTTGAAAAACCACTTTTCGCACTTGTGTTAGTGTTGAAAAACCACTTTTCGCACTTGTGTTAGTGTTGAAAAACCACTTTTCGCACCTGTGTTGGTGCAGGAAACCCCTTTTGCACTTGTGTTAGTGTTGAAAAACCACTTTTCGCACTTGTGTTGGTGCAGGAAACCACTTTTGCACTTGTATTAGTGTGGAAAAACCACTTTTCGCACTTGTGTTAGTGTTGAAAAACCACTTTTCGCACTTGTGTTAGTGTTGAAAAACCACTTTTCGCACTTGTGTTGGTGCAGGAAACCACTTTTGCACTTATATTAGTGTGGAAAAAACACTTTTCGCACTTGTGTTAGTGTGGAAAAACCACTTTTCGCACTTGTGTTGGTGCAGGAAACCACTTTTGCACTTGTATTAGTGTGGAAAAAACACTTTTCGCACTTGTGTTAGTGTTGAAAAACCACTTTTCGCACTTGTGTTGGTGCAGGAAACCACTTTTGCACTTGTATTAGTTTGGAAAAAACACTTTTTGCACTTGTGATAGTGTTGAAAAACCACTTTTCGCACTTGTGATAGTGTTGAAAAACCACTTTTCGCACTTGTGTTGGTGCAGGAAACCACTTTTGCACTTGTATTAGTGTGGAAAAACCACTTTTCGCACTTGTGTTAGTGTTGAAAAACCACTTTTCGCATGTGTTAGTGTTGAAAAACCACTTTTCGCACTTGTGTTAATGTTGAAAAACAACTTTTCGCACTTGTGTTAGTGTTGAAAAACCACTTTTCGCACTTGTGTTGGTGCAGGAAGCCACTTTTGCACTTGTATTAGTGTGGAAAAAACACTTTTCGCACTTGTGTTAGTGTTGAAAAACCACTTATTGCACTTGTGTTAGTGTTGAAAAACCACTTTTCGCACTTGGGTTGGTGCAGGAAACCACTTTTGCACTTGTATTAGTGTGGAAAAAACACTTTTCGCACTTGTGTTAGTGTTGAAAAACCACTTTTCGCACTTGTGTTAGTGTTGAAAAACCACTTTTCGCACTTGTGTTAGTGTTGAAAAACCACTTTTCGCACTTGTATTAGTGTGGAAAAAATACTTTTTGCACTTGTGATAGTGTTGAAAAACCACTTTTCGCACTTGTGTTAGTGTTGAAAAACCACTTTTCGCACTTGTGTTGGTGCAGGAAACCCCTTTTGCACTTGTATTAGTGTTGAAAAACCACTTTTCGCACTTGTGTTGGTGCAGGAAACCACTTTTGCACTTGTATTAGTGTGGAAAAACCACTTTTCGCACTTGTGTTAGTGTTGAAAAACCACTTTTCGCACTTGTGTTAGTGTTGAAAAACCACTTTTCGCACTTGTGTTAGTGTTGAAAAACCACTTTTCGCACCTGTGTTGGTGCAGGAAACCCCTTTTGCACTTGTGTTAGTGTTGAAAAACCACTTTTCGCACTTGTGTTGGTGCAGGAAACCACTTTTGCACTTGTATTAGTGTGGAAAAACCACTTTTCGCACTTGTGTTAGTGTTGAAAAACCACTTTTCGCACTTGTGTTAGTGTTGAAAAACCACTTTTCGCACTTGTGTTGGTGCAGGAAACCACTTTTGCACTTATATTAGTGTGGAAAAAACACTTTTCGCACTTGTGTTAGTGTGGAAAAACCACTTTTCGCACTTGTGTTGGTGCAGGAAACCACTTTTGCACTTGTATTAGTGTGGAAAAAACACTTTTCGCACTTGTGTTAGTGTTGAAAAACCACTTTTCGCACTTGTGTTGGTGCAGGAAACCACTTTTGCACTTGTATTAGTTTGGAAAAAACACTTTTTTCACTTGTGATAGTGTTGAAAAACCACTTTTCGCACTTGTGATAGTGTTGAAAAACCACTTTTCGCACTTGTGTTGGTGCAGGAAACCACTTTTGCACTTGTATTAGTGTGGAAAAACCACTTTTCGCACTTGTGTTAGTGTTGAAAAACCACTTTTCGCATGTGTTAGTGTTGAAAAACCACTTTTCGCACTTGTGTTAATGTTGAAAAACAACTTTTCGCACTTGTGTTAGTGTTGAAAAACCACTTTTCGCACTTGTGTTGGTGCAGGAAGCCACTTTTGCACTTGTATTAGTGTGGAAAAAACACTTTTCGCACTTGTGTTAGTGTTGAAAAACCACTTATTGCACTTGTGTTAGTGTTGAAAAACCACTTTTCGCATTTGGGTTGGTGCAGGAAACCACTTTTGCACTTGTATTAGTGTGGAAAAAACACTTTTCGCACTTGTGTTAGTGTTGAAAAACCACTTTTCGCACTTGTGTTAGTGTTGAAAAACCACTTTTCGCACTTGTGTTAGTGTTGAAAAACCACTTTTCGCACTTGTATTAGTGTGGAAAAAATACTTTTTGCACTTGTGATAGTGTTGAAAAACCACTTTTCGCACTTGTGTTAGTGTTGAAAAACCACTTTTCGCACTTGTGTTGGTGCAGGAAACCACTTTTGCACTTGTATTAGTGTGGAAAAACCACTTTTCGCACTTGTGTTAGTGTTGAAAAACCACTTTTCGCACTTGTGTTAGTGTTGAAAAACCACTTTTCGCACTTGTGTTAGTGTTGAAAAAACACTTTTCGCACTTGTGTTGGTGCAGGAAACCACTTTTGCACTTGTATTAGTGTGGAAAAATCACTTTTCGCACTTGTGTTAGTGTTGAAAAACCACTTTTCGCACTTGTGTTAGTGTTGAAAAACCACTTTTCGCACTTGTGTTAGTGTTGAAAAACCACTTTTCGCACTTGTGTTGGTGCAGGAAACCACTTTTGCACTTGTATTAGTGTGGAAAAACCACTTTTCGCACATAAGTTAGTGTTGAAAAACCACTTTTCGCACTTGTGTTAGTGTTGAAAAACCACTTTTCGCACTTGTGTTGGTGCAGGAAACCACTTTTGCACTTGTATTAGTGTGGAAAAAACACTTTTTGCACTTGTGATAGTGTTGAAAAACCACTTTTTGCACTTGTGTTAGTGTTGAAAAAACACTTTTCGCACTTCTGTTGGTGCAGGAAACCACTTTTGCACTTGTATTAGTGTGGAAAAACCACGTTTCGCACTTGTGTTAGTGTTGAAAAACCACTTTTCGCACTTGTGTTAGTGTTGAAAAACCACTTTTCGCACTTGTGTTGGTGCAGGAAACCACTTTTGCACTTGTATTAGTGTGGAAAAACCACTTTTCGCACTTGTGTTAGTGTTGAAAAACCACTTTTCGCACTTGTGTTAGTGTTGAAAAACCACTTTTCGCACTTGTGTTAGTGTTGAAAAACCACTTTTCGCACTTGTGTTGGTGCAGGAAACCACTTTTGCACTTGTATTAGTGTGGAAAAAACACTTTTCGCACTTGTGTTAGTGTTGAAAAACCACTTTTCGCACTTGTGTTAGTGTTGAAAAACCACTTTTCGCACTTGTGTTGGTGCAGGAAACCACTTTTGCACTTGTATTAGTATGGAAAAAACACTTTTTGCACTTGTGATAGTGTTGAAAAACCACTTTTCGCACTTGTGTTAGTGTTGAAAAACCACTTTTCGCACTTGTGTTGGTGCAGGAAACCACTTTTGCACTTGTATTAGTGTGGAAAAACCACTTTTCGCACTTGTGTTAGTGTTGAAAAACCACTTTTCGCACTTGTGTTAGTGTTGAAAAACCACTTTTCGCACTTGTGTTAATGTTGAAAAACAACTTTTCGCACTTGTGTTAGTGTTGAAAAACCACTTTTCGCACTTGTGTTGGTGCAGGAAGCCACTTTTGCACTTGTATTAGTGTGGAAAAAACACTTTTCGCACTTGTGTTAGTGTTGAAAAACCACTTTTTGCACTTGTGTTAGTGTTGAAAAACCACTTTTCGCACTTGGGTTGATGCAGGAAACCACTTTTGCACTTGTATTAGTGTGGAAAAAACACTTTTCCCACTTGTGTTAGTGTTGAAAAACCACTTTTCGCACTTGTGTTAGTGTTGAAAAACCACTTTTCGCACTTGTGTTAGTGTTGAAAAACCACTTTTCGCACTTGTATTAGTGTGGAAAAAACACTTTTTGCACTTGTGATAGTGTTGAAAAACCACTTTTCGCACTTGTGTTAGTGTTGAAAAACCACTTTTCGCACTTGTGTTGGTGCAGGAAACCACTTTTGCACTTGTATTAGTGTGGAAAAACCACTTTTCGCACTTGTGTTAGTGTTGAAAAACCACTTTTCGCACTTGTGTTAGTGTTGAAAAACCACTTTTCGCACTTGTGTTAGTGTTGAAAAACCACTTTTCGCACTTGTGTTGGTGCAGGAAACCACTTTTGCACTTGTGTTAGTGTGGAAAAAACACTTTTCGCACTTGTGTTAGTGTTGAAAAACCACTTTTCGCACTTGTGTTCGTGTTGAAAAACCACTTTTCGCACCTGTGTTGGTGCAGGAAACCCCTTTTGCACTTGTAATAGTGTGGAAAAAACACTTTTTGCACTTGTGATAGTGTTGAAAAACCACTTTTAGCACTTGTGTTAGTGTTGAAAAACCACTTTTCGCACTTGTGTTGGTGCAGGAAACCACTGTTGCACTTATATTTGTGTGGAAAAACCACTTTTCACACTTGTGTTAGTGTTGAAAAACCACTTTTCGCACTTGTGTTAGTGTTGAAAAACCACTTTTCGCACTTGTGTTCGTGCAGGAAACCACTTTTGCACTTGTATTAGTGTGGAAAAAACACTTTTTGCACTTGTGATGGTGTTGAAAAACCACTTTTCGCACTTGTGTTAGTGTTGAAAAACCACTTTTCGCACTTGTGTTGGTGCAGGAAACCACTTTTGCACTTGTATTAGTGTGGAAAAACCACTTTTCGCACTTGTGTTAGTGTTGAAAAACCACTTTTCGCACTTGTGTTAGTGTTGAAAAACCACTTTTCGCACTTGTGTTGGTGCAGGAAACCACTTTTGCACTTGTATTAGTGTGGAAAAAACACTTTTTGCACTTGTGATAGTGTTGAAAAACCACTTTTCACACTTGTGTTAGTGTTGAAAAACCACTTTTCGCACTTGTGTTGGTGCAGGAAACCACTTTTGCACTTGTATTAGTGTGGAAAAACCACTTTTCGCACTTGTGTTAGTGTTGAAAAACCACTTTTCGCACTTGTGTTAGTGTTGAAAAACCACTTTTCGCACTTGTGTTAATGTTGAAAAACAACTTTTCGCACTTGTGTTAGTGTTGAAAAACCACTTTTCGCACTTGTGTTGGTGCAGGAAGCCACTTTTGCACTTGTATTAGTGTGGAAAAAACACTTTTCGCACTTGTGTTAGTGTTGAAAAACCACTTTTTGCACTTGTGTTAGTGTTGAAAAACCACTTTTCGCACTTGGGTTGATGCAGGAAACCACTTTTGCACTTGTATTAGTGTGGAAAAAACACTTTTCCCACTTGTGTTAGTGTTGAAAAACCACTTTTCGCACTTGTGTTAGTGTTGAAAAACCACTTTTCGCACTTGTGTTAGTGTTGAAAAACCACTTTTCGCACTTGTATTAGTGTGGAAAAAACACTTTTTGCACTTGTGATAGTGTTGAAAAACCACTTTTCGCACTTGTGTTAGTGTTGAAAAACCACTTTTCGCACTTGTGTTGGTGCAGGAAACCACTTTTGCACTTGTATTAGTGTGGAAAAACCACTTTTCGCACTTGTGTTAGTGTTGAAAAACCACTTTTCGCACTTGTGTTAGTGTTGAAAAACCACTTTTCGCACTTGTGTTAGTGTTGAAAAACCACTTTTCGCACTTGTGTTGGTGCAGGAAACCACTTTTGCACTTGTGTTAGTGTGGAAAAAACACTTTTCGCACTTGTGTTAGTGTTGAAAAACCACTTTTCGCACTTGTGTTCGTGTTGAAAAACCACTTTTCGCACCTGTGTTGGTGCAGGAAACCCCTTTTGCACTTGTAATAGTGTGGAAAAAACACTTTTTGCACTTGTGATAGTGTTGAAAAACCACTTTTAGCACTTGTGTTAGTGTTGAAAAACCACTTTTCGCACTTGTGTTGGTGCAGGAAACCACTGTTGCACTTATATTTGTGTGGAAAAACCACTTTTCACACTTGTGTTAGTGTTGAAAAACCACTTTTCGCACTTGTGTTAGTGTTGAAAAACCACTTTTCGCACTTGTGTTCGTGCAGGAAACCACTTTTGCACTTGTATTAGTGTGGAAAAAACACTTTTTGCACTTGTGATGGTGTTGAAAAACCACTTTTCGCACTTGTGTTAGTGTTGAAAAACCACTTTTCGCACTTGTGTTGGTGCAGGAAACCACTTTTGCACTTGTATTAGTGTGGAAAAACCACTTTTCGCACTTGTGTTAGTGTTGAAAAACCACTTTTCGCACTTGTGTTAGTGTTGAAAAACCACTTTTCGCACTTGTGTTGGTGCAGGAAACCACTTTTGCACTTGTATTAGTGTGGAAAAAACACTTTTTGCACTTGTGATAGTGTTGAAAAACCACTTTTCACACTTGTGTTAGTGTTGAAAAACCACTTTTCGCACTTGTGTTGGTGCAGGAAACCACTTTTGCACTTGTATTAGTTTGGAAAAAACACTTTTCGCACTTGTGTTAGTGTTGAAAAACCACTTTTCGCACTTGTTAGTGTTGAAAAACCACTTTTCGCACTTGTGTTGGTGCAGGAAACCACTTTTGCACTTGTATTAGCGTGGAAAAAACACTTTTTGCACTTGTGATAGTGTTGAAAAACCACTTTTCACACTTGTGTTAGTGTTGAAAAACCACTTTTCGCACTTGTGTTAGTGTTGAAAAACCACTTTTCGCACTTGTGTTGGTGCAGGAAACCACTTTTGCACTTGTATTAGTGTGGAAAAAACACTTTTTGCACTTGTGATAGTGTTGAAAATCCACTTTTCGCACTTGTGTTAGTGTTGAAAAACCACTTTTCGCACTTGTGTTGTTGCAGGAAACCACTTTTGCACTTGTATTAGTGTGGAAAAACCATCTTTTCGCACTTGTGTTAGTGTTGAAAAACCACTTTTCGCACTAGTGTTAATGTTGAAAAACCACTTTTCGCACTTGTGTTAGTGTTGAAAAACCACTTTTCGCACTTGTGTTGGTGCAGAAAACCACTTTTGCACTTGTATTAGTGTGGAAAAAACACTTTTCGCACTTGTGTTAGTGTTGAAAAACCACTTTTCGCACTTGTGTTAGTGTTGAAAAACCACTTTTCGCACTTGTGATGGTGCAGGAAACCACTTTTGCACTTGTATTAGTGTGGAAAAAACACTTTTTGCACTTGTGATAGTGTTGAAAAACCACTTTTCGCACTTGTGTTAGTGTTGAAAAACCACTTTTTGCACTTGTGTTGGTGCAGGAAACCACTTTTGCACTTGTATTAGTGTGGAAATCCACTTTTCGCACTTGTGTTAGTGTTGAAAAACCCACTTTTCGCACTTGTGTTAGTGTTGAAAAACCACTTTTCGCACTTGTGTTAGTGTTGAAAAACCACTTTTCGCACTTGTGTTGGTGCAGGAAACCACTTTTGCACTTGTATTAGTGTGGAAAAAACACTTTTCGCACTTGTGTTAGTGTTGAAAAACCACTTTTCGCACTTGTGTTAGTGTTGAAAAACCACTTTTCGCACTTGTGTTGGTGCAGGAAACCACTTTTGCACTTGTATTAGTGTGGAAAAAACACCTTTTGCACTTGTGATAGTGTTGAAAAACCACTTTTCGCACTTGTGTTAGTGTTTAAAAACCACTTTTCGCACTTGTGTTGGTGCAGGAAACCACTTTTGCACTTGTATTAGTGTGGAAAAACCACTTTTCGCACTTGTGTTAGTGTTGAAAAACCATTTTTCGCACTTGTGTTAGTGTTGAAAAACCACTTTTCGCACTTGTGTTGGTGCAGGAAATCACTTTTGCACTTGTATTAGTGTGGAAAAAACACTTTTTGCACTTGTGATAGTGTTGAAAAACCACTTTTCGCACTTGTGTTAGTGTTGAAAAACCACTTTTCGCACTTGTGTTGGTGCAGGAAACCACTTTTCGCACTTGTCTTAGTGTTGAAAAACCACTTTTCGCACTTGTGTTAGTGTTGAAAAACCACTTTTCGCACTTGTGTTAGTGTTGAAAAAACACTTTTCGCACTTGTGTTAGTGTTGAAAAACCACTTTTCGCACTTGTGTTGGTGCAGGAAACCACTTTTGCACTTGTATTAGTGTGGAAAAAACACTTTTCGCACTTGTGATAGTGTTGATAAACCACTTTTCGCACTTGTGTTAGTGTTGAAAAACCACTTTTCGCACTTGTGTTGGTGCAGGAAACCACTTTTGCACTTGTATTAGTGTGGAAAAAACACCTTTTGCACTTGTGATAGTGTTGAAAAACCACTTTTCGCACTTGTGTTAGTGTTTAAAAACCACTTTTCGCACTTGTGTTGGTGCAGGAAACCACTTTTGCACTTGTATTAGTGTGGAAAAACCACTTTTCGCACTTGTGTTAGTGTTGAAAAACCATTTTTCGCACTTGTGTTAGTGTTGAAAAACCACTTTTCGCACTTGTGTTGGTGCAGGAAATCACTTTTGCACTTGTATTAGTGTGGAAAAAACACTTTTTGCACTTGTGATAGTGTTGAAAAACCACTTTTCGCACTTGTGTTAGTGTTGAAAAACCACTTTTCGCACTTGTGTTGGTGCAGGAAACCACTTTTCGCACTTGTCTTAGTGTTGAAAAACCACTTTTCGCACTTGTGTTAGTGTTGAAAAACCACTTTTCGCACTTGTGTTAGTGTTGAAAAAACACTTTTCGCACTTGTGTTAGTGTTGAAAAACCACTTTTCGCACTTGTGTTGGTGCAGGAAACCACTTTTGCACTTGTATTAGTGTGGAAAAAACACTTTTTGCACTTGTGATAGTGTTGATAAACCACTTTTCGCACTTGTGTTAGTGTTGAAAAACCACTTTTCGCACTTGTGTTGGTGCAGGAAACCACTTTTACACTTGTATTAGTGTGGAAAAACCACTTTTCGCACTTGTGTTAGTGTTGAAAAACCACTTTTCGCACTTGTGTTAGTGTTGAAAAACCACTTTTCGCACTTGTGTTAGTGTTGAAAAACCACTTTTCGCACTCGTGTTGGTACAGGAAACCACTTTTGCACTTGTATTAGTGTGGAAATCCACTTTTCGCACTTGTGTTAGTGTTGAAAAACCCACTTTTCGCACTTGTGTTAGTGTTGAAAAACCACTTTTCGCACTTGTGTTAGTGTTGAAAAACCACTTTTCGCACTTGTGTTGGTGCAGGAAACCACTTTTGCACTTGTATTAGTGTGGAAAAAACACTTTTCGCACTTGTGTTAGTGTTGAAAAACCACTTTTCGCACTTGTGTTAGTGTTGAAAAACCACTTTTCGCACTTGTGTTGGTGCAGGAAACCACTTTTGCACTTGTATTAGTGTGGAAAAAACACCTTTTGCACTTGTGATAGTGTTGAAAAACCACTTTTCGCACTTGTGTTAGTGTTTAAAAACCACTTTTCGCACTTGTGTTGGTGCAGGAAACCACTTTTGCACTTGTATTAGTGTGGAAAAACCACTTTTCGCACTTGTGTTAGTGTTGAAAAACCATTTTTCGCACTTGTGTTAGTGTTGAAAAACCACTTTTCGCACTTGTGTTGGTGCAGGAAATCACTTTTGCACTTGTATTAGTGTGGAAAAAACACTTTTTGCACTTGTGATAGTGTTGAAAAACCACTTTTCGCACTTGTGTTAGTGTTGAAAAACCACTTTTCGCACTTGTGTTGGTGCAGGAAACCACTTTTCGCACTTGTCTTAGTGTTGAAAAACCACTTTTCGCACTTGTGTTAGTGTTGAAAAACCACTTTTCGCACTTGTGCTAGTGTTGAAAAAACACTTTTCGCACTTGTGTTAGTGTTGAAAAACCACTTTTCGCACTTGTGTTGGTGCAGGAAACCACTTTTGCACTTGTATTAGTGTGGAAAAAACACTTTTTGCACTTGTGATAGTGTTGATAAACCACTTTTCGCACTCGTGTTGGTACAAAAAACCACTTTTCGCACTTGTGTTGGTGCAGGAAACCACTTTTGCACTTGTATTAGCGTGGAAAAAACACTTTTTGCACTTGTGATAGTGTTGAAAAACCACTTTTCACACTTGTGTTAGTGTTGAAAAACCACTTTTCGCACTTGTGTTAGTGTTGAAAAACCACTTTTCGCACTTGTGTTGGTGCAGGAAACCACTTTTGCACTTGTATTAGTGTGGAAAAAACACTTTTTGCACTTGTGATAGTGTTGAAAATCCACTTTTCGCACTTGTGTTAGTGTTGAAAAACCACTTTTCGCACTTGTGTTGTTGCAGGAAACCACTTTTGCACTTGTATTAGTGTGGAAAAACCATCTTTTCGCACTTGTGTTAGTGTTGAAAAACCACTTTTCGCACTAGTGTTAATGTTGAAAAACCACTTTTCGCACTTGTGTTAGTGTTGAAAAACCACTTTTCGCACTTGTGTTGGTGCAGAAAACCACTTTTGCACTTGTATTAGTGTGGAAAAAACACTTTTCGCACTTGTGTTAGTGTTGAAAAACCACTTTTCGCACTTGTGTTAGTGTTGAAAAACCACTTTTCGCACTTGTGATGGTGCAGGAAACCACTTTTGCACTTGTATTAGTGTGGAAAAAACACTTTTTGCACTTGTGATAGTGTTGAAAAACCACTTTTCGCACTTGTGTTAGTGTTGAAAAACCACTTTTTGCACTTGTGTTGGTGCAGGAAACCACTTTTGCACTTGTATTAGTGTGGAAATCCACTTTTCGCACTTGTGTTAGTGTTGAAAAACCCACTTTTCGCACTTGTGTTAGTGTTGAAAAACCACTTTTCGCACTTGTGTTAGTGTTGAAAAACCACTTTTCGCACTTGTGTTGGTGCAGGAAACCACTTTTGCACTTGTATTAGTGTGGAAAAAACACTTTTCGCACTTGTGTTAGTGTTGAAAAACCACTTTTCGCACTTGTGTTAGTGTTGAAAAACCACTTTTCGCACTTGTGTTGGTGCAGGAAACCACTTTTGCACTTGTATTAGTGTGGAAAAAACACCTTTTGCACTTGTGATAGTGTTGAAAAACCACTTTTCGCACTTGTGTTAGTGTTTAAAAACCACTTTTCGCACTTGTGTTGGTGCAGGAAACCACTTTTGCACTTGTATTAGTGTGGAAAAACCACTTTTCGCACTTGTGTTAGTGTTGAAAAACCATTTTTCGCACTTGTGTTAGTGTTGAAAAACCACTTTTCGCACTTGTGTTGGTGCAGGAAATCACTTTTGCACTTGTATTAGTGTGGAAAAAACACTTTTTGCACTTGTGATAGTGTTGAAAAACCACTTTTCGCACTTGTGTTAGTGTTGAAAAACCACTTTTCGCACTTGTGTTGGTGCAGGAAACCACTTTTCGCACTTGTCTTAGTGTTGAAAAACCACTTTTCGCACTTGTGTTAGTGTTGAAAAACCACTTTTCGCACTTGTGTTAGTGTTGAAAAAACACTTTTCGCACTTGTGTTAGTGTTGAAAAACCACTTTTCGCACTTGTGTTGGTGCAGGAAACCACTTTTGCACTTGTATTAGTGTGGAAAAAACACTTTTTGCACTTGTGATAGTGTTGATAAACCACTTTTCGCACTTGTGTTAGTGTTGAAAAACCACTTTTCGCACTTGTGTTGGTGCAGGAAACCACTTTTACACTTGTATTAGTGTGGAAAAACCACTTTTCGCACTTGTGTTAGTGTTGAAAAACCACTTTTCGCACTTCTGTTAGTGTTGAAAAACCACTTTTCGCACTTGTGTTAGTGTTGAAAAACCACTTTTCGCACTCGTGTTGGTACAGGAAACCACTTTTGCACTTGTATTAGTGTGGAAATCCACTTTTCGCACTTGTGTTAGTGTTGAAAAACCCACTTTTCGCACTTGTGTTAGTGTTGAAAAACCACTTTTCGCACTTGTGTTAGTGTTGAAAAACCACTTTTCGCACTTGTGTTGGTGCAGGAAACCACTTTTGCACTTGTATTAGTGTGGAAAAAACACTTTTCGCACTTGTGTTAGTGTTGAAAAACCACTTTTCGCACTTGTGTTAGTGTTGAAAAACCACTTTTTGCACTTGTGTTGGTGCAGGAAACCACTTTTGCACTTGTATTAGTGTGGAAAAAACACCTTTTGCACTTGTGATAGTGTTGAAAAACCACTTTTCGCACTTGTGTTAGTGTTTAAAAACCACTTTTCGCACTTGTGTTGGTGCAGGAAACCACTTTTGCACTTGTATTAGTGTGGAAAAACCACTTTTCGCACTTGTGTTAGTGTTGAAAAACCATTTTTCGCACTTGTGTTAGTGTTGAAAAACCACTTTTCGCACTTGTGTTGGTGCAGGAAATCACTTTTGCACTTGTATTAGTGTGGAAAAAACACTTTTTGCACTTGTGATAGTGTTGAAAAACCACTTTTCGCACTTGTGTTAGTGTTGAAAAACCACTTTTCGCACTTGTGTTGGTGCAGGAAACCACTTTTCGCACTTGTCTTAGTGTTGAAAAACCACTTTTCGCACTTGTGTTAGTGTTGAAAAACCACTTTTCGCACTTGTGTTAGTGTTGAAAAAACACTTTTCGCACTTGTGTTAGTGTTGAAAAACCACTTTTCGCACTTGTGTTGGTGCAGGAAACCACTTTTGCACTTGTATTAGTGTGGAAAAAACACTTTTTGCACTTGTGATAGTGTTGATAAACCACTTTTCGCACTTGTGTTAGTGTTGAAAAACCACTTTTCGCACTTGTGTTGGTGCAGGAAACCACTTTTACACTTGTATTAGTGTGGAAAAACCACTTTTCGCACTTGTGTTAGTGTTGAAAAACCACTTTTCGCACTTGTGTTAGTGTTGAAAAACCACTTTTCGCACTTGTGTTAGTGTTGAAAAACCACTTTTCGCACTCGTGTTGGTACAGGAAACCACTTTTGCACTTGTATTAGTGTGGAAAAAACACTTTTCGCACTTGTGTTAGTGTTGAAAAACCACTTTTCGCGCTTGTGTTAGTGTTGAAAAACCACTTTTCGCACTTGTGTTGGTGCAGGAAACCACTTTTGCACTTGTATTAGTGTGGAAAAAACCACTTTTCGCACTTAAGTTAGTGTTGAAAAACCACTTTTCGCACTTGTGTTAGTGTTGAAAAACCACTTTTCGCACTTGTGTTGGTGCAGGAAACCACTTTTGCACTTGTATTAGTGTGGAAAAAACACTTTTTGCACTTGTGATAATGTTGAAAAACCACTTTTTGCACTTGTGTTAGTGTTGAAAAAACACTTTTCGCACTTCTGTTGGTGCAGGAAACCACTTTTGCACTTGTATTAGTGTGGAAAAACCACTTTTCGCACTTGTGTTAGTGTTGAAAAACCACTTTTCGCACTTGTGTTAGTGTTGAAAAACCACTTTTCGCACTTGTGTTAGTGTTGAAAAACCACTTTTCGCACTTGTGTTGGTGCAGGAAACCACTTTTGCACTTGTATTAGTGTGGAAAAAACACTTTTTGCACTTGTGATGGTGTTGAAAAACCACTTTTCGCACTTGTGTTAGTGTTGAAAAACCACTTTTCGCACTTGTGTTGGTGCAGGGAACCACTTTTGCACTTGTATTAGTGTGGAAAAACCACTTTTCGCACTTGTGTTAGTGTTGAAAAACCACTTTTCGCACTTGTGTTAGTGTTGAAAAACCACTTTTCACACTTGTGTTGGTGCAGGAAACCACTTTTGCACTTGTATTAGTGTGGAAAAAACACTTTTTGCACTTGTGATAGTGTTGAAAAACCACTTTTCACACTTGTGTTAGTGTTGAAAAACCACTTTTCGCACTTGTGTTGGTGCAGGAAACCACTTTTGCACTTGTATTAGTGTGGAAAAAACACTTTTCGCACTTGTGTTAGTGTTGAAAAACCACTTTTCGCACTTGTTAGTGTTGAAAAACCACTTTTCGCACTTGTGTTGGTGCAGGAAACCACTTTTGCACTTGTATTAGCGTGGAAAAAACACTTTTTGCACTTGTGATAGTGTTGAAAAACCACTTTTCACACTTGTGTTAGTGTTGAAAAACCACTTTTCACACTTGTGTTAGTGTTGAAATACCACTTTTCGCACTTGTGTTGGTGCAGGAAACCACTTTTGCACTTGTATTAGTGTGGAAAAAACACTTTTTGCACTTGTGATAGTGTTGAAAATCCACTTTTCGCACTTGTGTTAGTGTTGAAAAACCACTTTTCGCACTTGTGTTGTTGCAGGAAACCACTTTTGCACTTGTATTAGTGTGGAAAAACCATCTTTTCGCACTTGTGTTAGTGTTGAAAAACCACTTTTCGCACTAGTGTTAATGTTGAAAAACCACTTTTCGCACTTGTGTTAGTGTTGAAAAACCACTTTTCGCACTTGTGTTGGTGCAGAAAACCACTTTTGCACTTGTATTAGTGTGGAAAAAACACTTTTCGCACTTGTGTTAGTGTTGAAAAACCACTTTTCGCACTTGTGTTAGTGTTGAAAAACCACTTTTCGCACTTGTGATGGTGCAGGAAACCACTTTTGCACTTGTATTAGTGTGGAAAAAACACTTTTTGCACTTGTGATAGTGTTGAAAAACCACTTTTCGCACTTGTGTTAGTGTTGAAAAACCACTTTTTGCACTTGTGTTGGTGCAGGAAACCACTTTTGCACTTGTATTAGTGTGGAAAAACCACTTTTCGCACTTGTGTTAGTGTTGAAAAACCCACTTTTCGCACTTGTGTTAGTGTTGAAAAACCACTTTTCGCACTTGTGTTAGTGTTGAAAAACCACTTTTCGCACTTGTGTTAGTGTTGAAAAACCACTTTTCGCACTTGTGTTAGTGTTGAAAAACCACTTTTCGCACTTGTGTTGGTGCAGGAAACCACTTTTGCACTTGCATTAGTGTGGAAAAAACACTTTTCGCACTTGTGTTAGTGTTGAAAAACCACTTTTCGCACCTGTGTTGGTGCAGGAAACCCCTTTTGCACTTGTATTAGTGTTGAAAAACCACTTTTCGCACTTGTGTTGGTGCAGGAAACCACTTTTGCACTTGTATTAGTGTGGAAAAACCACTTTTCGCACTTGTGTTAGTGTTGAAAAACCACTTTTCGCACTTGTGTTAGTGTTGAAAAACCACTTTTCGCACTTGTGTTAGTGTTGAAAAACCACTTTTCGCACCTGTGTTGGTGCAGGAAACCCCTTTTGCACTTGTGTTAGTGTTGAAAAACCACTTTTCGCACTTGTGTTGGTGCAGGAAACCACTTTTGCACTTGTATTAGTGTGGAAAAACCACTTTTCGCACTTGTGTTAGTGTTGAAAAACCACTTTTCGCACTTGTGTTAGTGTTGAAAAACCACTTTTCGCACTTGTGTTGGTGCAGGAAACCACTTTTGCACTTATATTAGTGTGGAAAAAACACTTTTCGCACTTGTGTTAGTGTGGAAAAACCACTTTTCGCACTTGTGTTGGTGCAGGAAACCACTTTTGCACTTGTATTAGTGTGGAAAAAACACTTTTCGCACTTGTGTTAGTGTTGAAAAACCACTTTTCGCACTTGTGTTGGTGCAGGAAACCACTTTTGCACTTGTATTAGTTTGGAAAAAACACTTTTTGCACTTGTGATAGTGTTGAAAAACCACTTTTCGCACTTGTGATAGTGTTGAAAAACCACTTTTCGCACTTGTGTTGGTGCAGGAAACCACTTTTGCACTTGTATTAGTGTGGAAAAACCACTTTTCGCACTTGTGTTAGTGTTGAAAAACCACTTTTCGCATGTGTTAGTGTTGAAAAACCACTTTTCGCACTTGTGTTAATGTTGAAAAACAACTTTTCGCACTTGTGTTAGTGTTGAAAAACCACTTTTCGCACTTGTGTTGGTGCAGGAAGCCACTTTTGCACTTGTATTAGTGTGGAAAAAACACTTTTCGCACTTGTGTTAGTGTTGAAAAACCACTTATTGCACTTGTGTTAGTGTTGAAAAACCACTTTTCGCACTTGGGTTGGTGCAGGAAACCACTTTTGCACTTGTATTAGTGTGGAAAAAACACTTTTCGCACTTGTGTTAGTGTTGAAAAACCACTTTTCGCACTTGTGTTAGTGTTGAAAAACCACTTTTCGCACTTGTGTTAGTGTTGAAAAACCACTTTTCGCACTTGTATTAGTGTGGAAAAAATACTTTTTGCACTTGTGATAGTGTTGAAAAACCACTTTTCGCACTTGTGTTAGTGTTGAAAAACCACTTTTCGCACTTGTGTTGGTGCAGGAAACCCCTTTTGCACTTGTATTAGTGTTGAAAAACCACTTTTCGCACTTGTGTTGGTGCAGGAAACCACTTTTGCACTTGTATTAGTGTGGAAAAACCACTTTTCGCACTTGTGTTAGTGTTGAAAAACCACTTTTCGCACTTGTGTTAGTGTTGAAAAACCACTTTTCGCACTTGTGTTAGTGTTGAAAAACCACTTTTCGCACCTGTGTTGGTGCAGGAAACCCCTTTTGCACTTGTGTTAGTGTTGAAAAACCACTTTTCGCACTTGTGTTGGTGCAGGAAACCACTTTTGCACTTGTATTAGTGTGGAAAAACCACTTTTCGCACTTGTGTTAGTGTTGAAAAACCACTTTTCGCACTTGTGTTAGTGTTGAAAAACCACTTTTCGCACTTGTGTTGGTGCAGGAAACCACTTTTGCACTTATATTAGTGTGGAAAAAACACTTTTCGCACTTGTGTTAGTGTGGAAAAACCACTTTTCGCACTTGTGTTGGTGCAGGAAACCACTTTTGCACTTGTATTAGTGTGGAAAAAACACTTTTCGCACTTGTGTTAGTGTTGAAAAACCACTTTTCGCACTTGTGTTGGTGCAGGAAACCACTTTTGCACTTGTATTAGTTTGGAAAAAACACTTTTTTCACTTGTGATAGTGTTGAAAAACCACTTTTCGCACTTGTGATAGTGTTGAAAAACCACTTTTCGCACTTGTGTTGGTGCAGGAAACCACTTTTGCACTTGTATTAGTGTGGAAAAACCACTTTTCGCACTTGTGTTAGTGTTGAAAAACCACTTTTCGCATGTGTTAGTGTTGAAAAACCACTTTTCGCACTTGTGTTAATGTTGAAAAACAACTTTTCGCACTTGTGTTAGTGTTGAAAAACCACTTTTCGCACTTGTGTTGGTGCAGGAAGCCACTTTTGCACTTGTATTAGTGTGGAAAAAACACTTTTCGCACTTGTGTTAGTGTTGAAAAACCACTTATTGCACTTGTGTTAGTGTTGAAAAACCACTTTTCGCATTTGGGTTGGTGCAGGAAACCACTTTTGCACTTGTATTAGTGTGGAAAAAACACTTTTCGCACTTGTGTTAGTGTTGAAAAACCACTTTTCGCACTTGTGTTAGTGTTGAAAAACCACTTTTCGCACTTGTGTTAGTGTTGAAAAACCACTTTTCGCACTTGTATTAGTGTGGAAAAAATACTTTTTGCACTTGTGATAGTGTTGAAAAACCACTTTTCGCACTTGTGTTAGTGTTGAAAAACCACTTTTCGCACTTGTGTTGGTGCAGGAAACCACTTTTGCACTTGTATTAGTGTGGAAAAACCACTTTTCGCACTTGTGTTAGTGTTGAAAAACCACTTTTCGCACTTGTGTTAGTGTTGAAAAACCACTTTTCGCACTTGTGTTAGTGTTGAAAAAACACTTTTCGCACTTGTGTTGGTGCAGGAAACCACTTTTGCACTTGTATTAGTGTGGAAAAATCACTTTTCGCACTTGTGTTAGTGTTGAAAAACCACTTTTCGCACTTGTGTTAGTGTTGAAAAACCACTTTTCGCACTTGTGTTAGTGTTGAAAAACCACTTTTCGCACTTGTGTTGGTGCAGGAAACCACTTTTGCACTTGTATTAGTGTGGAAAAACCACTTTTCGCACATAAGTTAGTGTTGAAAAACCACTTTTCGCACTTGTGTTAGTGTTGAAAAACCACTTTTCGCACTTGTGTTGGTGCAGGAAACCACTTTTGCACTTGTATTAGTGTGGAAAAAACACTTTTTGCACTTGTGATAGTGTTGAAAAACCACTTTTTGCACTTGTGTTAGTGTTGAAAAAACACTTTTCGCACTTCTGTTGGTGCAGGAAACCACTTTTGCACTTGTATTAGTGTGGAAAAACCACGTTTCGCACTTGTGTTAGTGTTGAAAAACCACTTTTCGCACTTGTGTTAGTGTTGAAAAACCACTTTTCGCACTTGTGTTGGTGCAGGAAACCACTTTTGCACTTGTATTAGTGTGGAAAAACCACTTTTCGCACTTGTGTTAGTGTTGAAAAACCACTTTTCGCACTTGTGTTAGTGTTGAAAAACCACTTTTCGCACTTGTGTTAGTGTTGAAAAACCACTTTTCGCACTTGTGTTGGTGCAGGAAACCACTTTTGCACTTGTATTAGTGTGGAAAAAACACTTTTCGCACTTGTGTTAGTGTTGAAAAACCACTTTTCGCACTTGTGTTAGTGTTGAAAAACCACTTTTCGCACTTGTGTTGGTGCAGGAAACCACTTTTGCACTTGTATTAGTATGGAAAAAACACTTTTTGCACTTGTGATAGTGTTGAAAAACCACTTTTCGCACTTGTGTTAGTGTTGAAAAACCACTTTTCGCACTTGTGTTGGTGCAGGAAACCACTTTTGCACTTGTATTAGTGTGGAAAAACCACTTTTCGCACTTGTGTTAGTGTTGAAAAACCACTTTTCGCACTTGTGTTAGTGTTGAAAAACCACTTTTCGCACTTGTGTTAATGTTGAAAAACAACTTTTCGCACTTGTGTTAGTGTTGAAAAACCACTTTTCGCACTTGTGTTGGTGCAGGAAGCCACTTTTGCACTTGTATTAGTGTGGAAAAAACACTTTTCGCACTTGTGTTAGTGTTGAAAAACCACTTTTTGCACTTGTGTTAGTGTTGAAAAACCACTTTTCGCACTTGGGTTGATGCAGGAAACCACTTTTGCACTTGTATTAGTGTGGAAAAAACACTTTTCCCACTTGTGTTAGTGTTGAAAAACCACTTTTCGCACTTGTGTTAGTGTTGAAAAACCACTTTTCGCACTTGTGTTAGTGTTGAAAAACCACTTTTCGCACTTGTATTAGTGTGGAAAAAACACTTTTTGCACTTGTGATAGTGTTGAAAAACCACTTTTCGCACTTGTGTTAGTGTTGAAAAACCACTTTTCGCACTTGTGTTGGTGCAGGAAACCACTTTTGCACTTGTATTAGTGTGGAAAAACCACTTTTCGCACTTGTGTTAGTGTTGAAAAACCACTTTTCGCACTTGTGTTAGTGTTGAAAAACCACTTTTCGCACTTGTGTTAGTGTTGAAAAACCACTTTTCGCACTTGTGTTGGTGCAGGAAACCACTTTTGCACTTGTGTTAGTGTGGAAAAAACACTTTTCGCACTTGTGTTAGTGTTGAAAAACCACTTTTCGCACTTGTGTTCGTGTTGAAAAACCACTTTTCGCACCTGTGTTGGTGCAGGAAACCCCTTTTGCACTTGTAATAGTGTGGAAAAAACACTTTTTGCACTTGTGATAGTGTTGAAAAACCACTTTTAGCACTTGTGTTAGTGTTGAAAAACCACTTTTCGCACTTGTGTTGGTGCAGGAAACCACTGTTGCACTTATATTTGTGTGGAAAAACCACTTTTCACACTTGTGTTAGTGTTGAAAAACCACTTTTCGCACTTGTGTTAGTGTTGAAAAACCACTTTTCGCACTTGTGTTCGTGCAGGAAACCACTTTTGCACTTGTATTAGTGTGGAAAAAACACTTTTTGCACTTGTGATGGTGTTGAAAAACCACTTTTCGCACTTGTGTTAGTGTTGAAAAACCACTTTTCGCACTTGTGTTGGTGCAGGAAACCACTTTTGCACTTGTATTAGTGTGGAAAAACCACTTTTCGCACTTGTGTTAGTGTTGAAAAACCACTTTTCGCACTTGTGTTAGTGTTGAAAAACCACTTTTCGCACTTGTGTTGGTGCAGGAAACCACTTTTGCACTTGTATTAGTGTGGAAAAAACACTTTTTGCACTTGTGATAGTGTTGAAAAACCACTTTTCACACTTGTGTTAGTGTTGAAAAACCACTTTTCGCACTTGTGTTGGTGCAGGAAACCACTTTTGCACTTGTATTAGTGTGGAAAAACCACTTTTCGCACTTGTGTTAGTGTTGAAAAACCACTTTTCGCACTTGTGTTAGTGTTGAAAAACCACTTTTCGCACTTGTGTTAATGTTGAAAAACAACTTTTCGCACTTGTGTTAGTGTTGAAAAACCACTTTTCGCACTTGTGTTGGTGCAGGAAGCCACTTTTGCACTTGTATTAGTGTGGAAAAAACACTTTTCGCACTTGTGTTAGTGTTGAAAAACCACTTTTTGCACTTGTGTTAGTGTTGAAAAACCACTTTTCGCACTTGGGTTGATGCAGGAAACCACTTTTGCACTTGTATTAGTGTGGAAAAAACACTTTTCCCACTTGTGTTAGTGTTGAAAAACCACTTTTCGCACTTGTGTTAGTGTTGAAAAACCACTTTTCGCACTTGTGTTAGTGTTGAAAAACCACTTTTCGCACTTGTATTAGTGTGGAAAAAACACTTTTTGCACTTGTGATAGTGTTGAAAAACCACTTTTCGCACTTGTGTTAGTGTTGAAAAACCACTTTTCGCACTTGTGTTGGTGCAGGAAACCACTTTTGCACTTGTATTAGTGTGGAAAAACCACTTTTCGCACTTGTGTTAGTGTTGAAAAACCACTTTTCGCACTTGTGTTAGTGTTGAAAAACCACTTTTCGCACTTGTGTTAGTGTTGAAAAACCACTTTTCGCACTTGTGTTGGTGCAGGAAACCACTTTTGCACTTGTGTTAGTGTGGAAAAAACACTTTTCGCACTTGTGTTAGTGTTGAAAAACCACTTTTCGCACTTGTGTTCGTGTTGAAAAACCACTTTTCGCACCTGTGTTGGTGCAGGAAACCCCTTTTGCACTTGTAATAGTGTGGAAAAAACACTTTTTGCACTTGTGATAGTGTTGAAAAACCACTTTTAGCACTTGTGTTAGTGTTGAAAAACCACTTTTCGCACTTGTGTTGGTGCAGGAAACCACTGTTGCACTTATATTTGTGTGGAAAAACCACTTTTCACACTTGTGTTAGTGTTGAAAAACCACTTTTCGCACTTGTGTTAGTGTTGAAAAACCACTTTTCGCACTTGTGTTCGTGCAGGAAACCACTTTTGCACTTGTATTAGTGTGGAAAAAACACTTTTTGCACTTGTGATGGTGTTGAAAAACCACTTTTCGCACTTGTGTTAGTGTTGAAAAACCACTTTTCGCACTTGTGTTGGTGCAGGAAACCACTTTTGCACTTGTATTAGTGTGGAAAAACCACTTTTCGCACTTGTGTTAGTGTTGAAAAACCACTTTTCGCACTTGTGTTAGTGTTGAAAAACCACTTTTCGCACTTGTGTTGGTGCAGGAAACCACTTTTGCACTTGTATTAGTGTGGAAAAAACACTTTTTGCACTTGTGATAGTGTTGAAAAACCACTTTTCACACTTGTGTTAGTGTTGAAAAACCACTTTTCGCACTTGTGTTGGTGCAGGAAACCACTTTTGCACTTGTATTAGTTTGGAAAAAACACTTTTCGCACTTGTGTTAGTGTTGAAAAACCACTTTTCGCACTTGTTAGTGTTGAAAAACCACTTTTCGCACTTGTGTTGGTGCAGGAAACCACTTTTGCACTTGTATTAGCGTGGAAAAAACACTTTTTGCACTTGTGATAGTGTTGAAAAACCACTTTTCACACTTGTGTTAGTGTTGAAAAACCACTTTTCGCACTTGTGTTAGTGTTGAAAAACCACTTTTCGCACTTGTGTTGGTGCAGGAAACCACTTTTGCACTTGTATTAGTGTGGAAAAAACACTTTTTGCACTTGTGATAGTGTTGAAAATCCACTTTTCGCACTTGTGTTAGTGTTGAAAAACCACTTTTCGCACTTGTGTTGTTGCAGGAAACCACTTTTGCACTTGTATTAGTGTGGAAAAACCATCTTTTCGCACTTGTGTTAGTGTTGAAAAACCACTTTTCGCACTAGTGTTAATGTTGAAAAACCACTTTTCGCACTTGTGTTAGTGTTGAAAAACCACTTTTCGCACTTGTGTTGGTGCAGAAAACCACTTTTGCACTTGTATTAGTGTGGAAAAAACACTTTTCGCACTTGTGTTAGTGTTGAAAAACCACTTTTCGCACTTGTGTTAGTGTTGAAAAACCACTTTTCGCACTTGTGATGGTGCAGGAAACCACTTTTGCACTTGTATTAGTGTGGAAAAAACACTTTTTGCACTTGTGATAGTGTTGAAAAACCACTTTTCGCACTTGTGTTAGTGTTGAAAAACCACTTTTTGCACTTGTGTTGGTGCAGGAAACCACTTTTGCACTTGTATTAGTGTGGAAATCCACTTTTCGCACTTGTGTTAGTGTTGAAAAACCCACTTTTCGCACTTGTGTTAGTGTTGAAAAACCACTTTTCGCACTTGTGTTAGTGTTGAAAAACCACTTTTCGCACTTGTGTTGGTGCAGGAAACCACTTTTGCACTTGTATTAGTGTGGAAAAAACACTTTTCGCACTTGTGTTAGTGTTGAAAAACCACTTTTCGCACTTGTGTTAGTGTTGAAAAACCACTTTTCGCACTTGTGTTGGTGCAGGAAACCACTTTTGCACTTGTATTAGTGTGGAAAAAACACCTTTTGCACTTGTGATAGTGTTGAAAAACCACTTTTCGCACTTGTGTTAGTGTTTAAAAACCACTTTTCGCACTTGTGTTGGTGCAGGAAACCACTTTTGCACTTGTATTAGTGTGGAAAAACCACTTTTCGCACTTGTGTTAGTGTTGAAAAACCATTTTTCGCACTTGTGTTAGTGTTGAAAAACCACTTTTCGCACTTGTGTTGGTGCAGGAAATCACTTTTGCACTTGTATTAGTGTGGAAAAAACACTTTTTGCACTTGTGATAGTGTTGAAAAACCACTTTTCGCACTTGTGTTAGTGTTGAAAAACCACTTTTCGCACTTGTGTTGGTGCAGGAAACCACTTTTCGCACTTGTCTTAGTGTTGAAAAACCACTTTTCGCACTTGTGTTAGTGTTGAAAAACCACTTTTCGCACTTGTGTTAGTGTTGAAAAAACACTTTTCGCACTTGTGTTAGTGTTGAAAAACCACTTTTCGCACTTGTGTTGGTGCAGGAAACCACTTTTGCACTTGTATTAGTGTGGAAAAAACACTTTTCGCACTTGTGATAGTGTTGATAAACCACTTTTCGCACTTGTGTTAGTGTTGAAAAACCACTTTTCGCACTTGTGTTGGTGCAGGAAACCACTTTTGCACTTGTATTAGTGTGGAAAAAACACCTTTTGCACTTGTGATAGTGTTGAAAAACCACTTTTCGCACTTGTGTTAGTGTTTAAAAACCACTTTTCGCACTTGTGTTGGTGCAGGAAACCACTTTTGCACTTGTATTAGTGTGGAAAAACCACTTTTCGCACTTGTGTTAGTGTTGAAAAACCATTTTTCGCACTTGTGTTAGTGTTGAAAAACCACTTTTCGCACTTGTGTTGGTGCAGGAAATCACTTTTGCACTTGTATTAGTGTGGAAAAAACACTTTTTGCACTTGTGATAGTGTTGAAAAACCACTTTTCGCACTTGTGTTAGTGTTGAAAAACCACTTTTCGCACTTGTGTTGGTGCAGGAAACCACTTTTCGCACTTGTCTTAGTGTTGAAAAACCACTTTTCGCACTTGTGTTAGTGTTGAAAAACCACTTTTCGCACTTGTGTTAGTGTTGAAAAAACACTTTTCGCACTTGTGTTAGTGTTGAAAAACCACTTTTCGCACTTGTGTTGGTGCAGGAAACCACTTTTGCACTTGTATTAGTGTGGAAAAAACACTTTTTGCACTTGTGATAGTGTTGATAAACCACTTTTCGCACTTGTGTTAGTGTTGAAAAACCACTTTTCGCACTTGTGTTGGTGCAGGAAACCACTTTTACACTTGTATTAGTGTGGAAAAACCACTTTTCGCACTTGTGTTAGTGTTGAAAAACCACTTTTCGCACTTGTGTTAGTGTTGAAAAACCACTTTTCGCACTTGTGTTAGTGTTGAAAAACCACTTTTCGCACTCGTGTTGGTACAGGAAACCACTTTTGCACTTGTATTAGTGTGGAAATCCACTTTTCGCACTTGTGTTAGTGTTGAAAAACCCACTTTTCGCACTTGTGTTAGTGTTGAAAAACCACTTTTCGCACTTGTGTTAGTGTTGAAAAACCACTTTTCGCACTTGTGTTGGTGCAGGAAACCACTTTTGCACTTGTATTAGTGTGGAAAAAACACTTTTCGCACTTGTGTTAGTGTTGAAAAACCACTTTTCGCACTTGTGTTAGTGTTGAAAAACCACTTTTCGCACTTGTGTTGGTGCAGGAAACCACTTTTGCACTTGTATTAGTGTGGAAAAAACACCTTTTGCACTTGTGATAGTGTTGAAAAACCACTTTTCGCACTTGTGTTAGTGTTTAAAAACCACTTTTCGCACTTGTGTTGGTGCAGGAAACCACTTTTGCACTTGTATTAGTGTGGAAAAACCACTTTTCGCACTTGTGTTAGTGTTGAAAAACCATTTTTCGCACTTGTGTTAGTGTTGAAAAACCACTTTTCGCACTTGTGTTGGTGCAGGAAATCACTTTTGCACTTGTATTAGTGTGGAAAAAACACTTTTTGCACTTGTGATAGTGTTGAAAAACCACTTTTCGCACTTGTGTTAGTGTTGAAAAACCACTTTTCGCACTTGTGTTGGTGCAGGAAACCACTTTTCGCACTTGTCTTAGTGTTGAAAAACCACTTTTCGCACTTGTGTTAGTGTTGAAAAACCACTTTTCGCACTTGTGCTAGTGTTGAAAAAACACTTTTCGCACTTGTGTTAGTGTTGAAAAACCACTTTTCGCACTTGTGTTGGTGCAGGAAACCACTTTTGCACTTGTATTAGTGTGGAAAAAACACTTTTTGCACTTGTGATAGTGTTGATAAACCACTTTTCGCACTCGTGTTGGTACAAAAAACCACTTTTCGCACTTGTGTTGGTGCAGGAAACCACTTTTGCACTTGTATTAGCGTGGAAAAAACACTTTTTGCACTTGTGATAGTGTTGAAAAACCACTTTTCACACTTGTGTTAGTGTTGAAAAACCACTTTTCGCACTTGTGTTAGTGTTGAAAAACCACTTTTCGCACTTGTGTTGGTGCAGGAAACCACTTTTGCACTTGTATTAGTGTGGAAAAAACACTTTTTGCACTTGTGATAGTGTTGAAAATCCACTTTTCGCACTTGTGTTAGTGTTGAAAAACCACTTTTCGCACTTGTGTTGTTGCAGGAAACCACTTTTGCACTTGTATTAGTGTGGAAAAACCATCTTTTCGCACTTGTGTTAGTGTTGAAAAACCACTTTTCGCACTAGTGTTAATGTTGAAAAACCACTTTTCGCACTTGTGTTAGTGTTGAAAAACCACTTTTCGCACTTGTGTTGGTGCAGAAAACCACTTTTGCACTTGTATTAGTGTGGAAAAAACACTTTTCGCACTTGTGTTAGTGTTGAAAAACCACTTTTCGCACTTGTGTTAGTGTTGAAAAACCACTTTTCGCACTTGTGATGGTGCAGGAAACCACTTTTGCACTTGTATTAGTGTGGAAAAAACACTTTTTGCACTTGTGATAGTGTTGAAAAACCACTTTTCGCACTTGTGTTAGTGTTGAAAAACCACTTTTTGCACTTGTGTTGGTGCAGGAAACCACTTTTGCACTTGTATTAGTGTGGAAATCCACTTTTCGCACTTGTGTTAGTGTTGAAAAACCCACTTTTCGCACTTGTGTTAGTGTTGAAAAACCACTTTTCGCACTTGTGTTAGTGTTGAAAAACCACTTTTCGCACTTGTGTTGGTGCAGGAAACCACTTTTGCACTTGTATTAGTGTGGAAAAAACACTTTTCGCACTTGTGTTAGTGTTGAAAAACCACTTTTCGCACTTGTGTTAGTGTTGAAAAACCACTTTTCGCACTTGTGTTGGTGCAGGAAACCACTTTTGCACTTGTATTAGTGTGGAAAAAACACCTTTTGCACTTGTGATAGTGTTGAAAAACCACTTTTCGCACTTGTGTTAGTGTTTAAAAACCACTTTTCGCACTTGTGTTGGTGCAGGAAACCACTTTTGCACTTGTATTAGTGTGGAAAAACCACTTTTCGCACTTGTGTTAGTGTTGAAAAACCATTTTTCGCACTTGTGTTAGTGTTGAAAAACCACTTTTCGCACTTGTGTTGGTGCAGGAAATCACTTTTGCACTTGTATTAGTGTGGAAAAAACACTTTTTGCACTTGTGATAGTGTTGAAAAACCACTTTTCGCACTTGTGTTAGTGTTGAAAAACCACTTTTCGCACTTGTGTTGGTGCAGGAAACCACTTTTCGCACTTGTCTTAGTGTTGAAAAACCACTTTTCGCACTTGTGTTAGTGTTGAAAAACCACTTTTCGCACTTGTGTTAGTGTTGAAAAAACACTTTTCGCACTTGTGTTAGTGTTGAAAAACCACTTTTCGCACTTGTGTTGGTGCAGGAAACCACTTTTGCACTTGTATTAGTGTGGAAAAAACACTTTTTGCACTTGTGATAGTGTTGATAAACCACTTTTCGCACTTGTGTTAGTGTTGAAAAACCACTTTTCGCACTTGTGTTGGTGCAGGAAACCACTTTTACACTTGTATTAGTGTGGAAAAACCACTTTTCGCACTTGTGTTAGTGTTGAAAAACCACTTTTCGCACTTGTGTTAGTGTTGAAAAACCACTTTTCGCACTTGTGTTAGTGTTGAAAAACCACTTTTCGCACTCGTGTTGGTACAGGAAACCACTTTTGCACTTGTATTAGTGTGGAAATCCACTTTTCGCACTTGTGTTAGTGTTGAAAAACCCACTTTTCGCACTTGTGTTAGTGTTGAAAAACCACTTTTCGCACTTGTGTTAGTGTTGAAAAACCACTTTTCGCACTTGTGTTGGTGCAGGAAACCACTTTTGCACTTGTATTAGTGTGGAAAAAACACTTTTCGCACTTGTGTTAGTGTTGAAAAACCACTTTTCGCACTTGTGTTAGTGTTGAAAAACCACTTTTTGCACTTGTGTTGGTGCAGGAAACCACTTTTGCACTTGTATTAGTGTGGAAAAAACACCTTTTGCACTTGTGATAGTGTTGAAAAACCACTTTTCGCACTTGTGTTAGTGTTTAAAAACCACTTTTCGCACTTGTGTTGGTGCAGGAAACCACTTTTGCACTTGTATTAGTGTGGAAAAACCACTTTTCGCACTTGTGTTAGTGTTGAAAAACCATTTTTCGCACTTGTGTTAGTGTTGAAAAACCACTTTTCGCACTTGTGTTGGTGCAGGAAATCACTTTTGCACTTGTATTAGTGTGGAAAAAACACTTTTTGCACTTGTGATAGTGTTGAAAAACCACTTTTCGCACTTGTGTTAGTGTTGAAAAACCACTTTTCGCACTTGTGTTGGTGCAGGAAACCACTTTTCGCACTTGTCTTAGTGTTGAAAAACCACTTTTCGCACTTGTGTTAGTGTTGAAAAACCACTTTTCGCACTTGTGTTAGTGTTGAAAAAACACTTTTCGCACTTGTGTTAGTGTTGAAAAACCACTTTTCGCACTTGTGTTGGTGCAGGAAACCACTTTTGCACTTGTATTAGTGTGGAAAAAACACTTTTTGCACTTGTGATAGTGTTGATAAACCACTTTTCGCACTTGTGTTAGTGTTGAAAAACCACTTTTCGCACTTGTGTTGGTGCAGGAAACCACTTTTACACTTGTATTAGTGTGGAAAAACCACTTTTCGCACTTGTGTTAGTGTTGAAAAACCACTTTTCGCACTTGTGTTAGTGTTGAAAAACCACTTTTCGCACTTGTGTTAGTGTTGAAAAACCACTTTTCGCACTCGTGTTGGTACAGGAAACCACTTTTGCACTTGTATTAGTGTGGAAAAAACACTTTTCGCACTTGTGTTAGTGTTGAAAAACCACTTTTCGCGCTTGTGTTAGTGTTGAAAAACCACTTTTCGCACTTGTGTTGGTGCAGGAAACCACTTTTGCACTTGTATTAGTGTGGAAAAAACCACTTTTCGCACTTAAGTTAGTGTTGAAAAACCACTTTTCGCACTTGTGTTAGTGTTGAAAAACCACTTTTCGCACTTGTGTTGGTGCAGGAAACCACTTTTGCACTTGTATTAGTGTGGAAAAAACACTTTTTGCACTTGTGATAATGTTGAAAAACCACTTTTTGCACTTGTGTTAGTGTTGAAAAAACACTTTTCGCACTTCTGTTGGTGCAGGAAACCACTTTTGCACTTGTATTAGTGTGGAAAAACCACTTTTCGCACTTGTGTTAGTGTTGAAAAACCACTTTTCGCACTTGTGTTAGTGTTGAAAAACCACTTTTCGCACTTGTGTTAGTGTTGAAAAACCACTTTTCGCACTTGTGTTGGTGCAGGAAACCACTTTTGCACTTGTATTAGTGTGGAAAAAACACTTTTTGCACTTGTGATGGTGTTGAAAAACCACTTTTCGCACTTGTGTTAGTGTTGAAAAACCACTTTTCGCACTTGTGTTGGTGCAGGGAACCACTTTTGCACTTGTATTAGTGTGGAAAAACCACTTTTCGCACTTGTGTTAGTGTTGAAAAACCACTTTTCGCACTTGTGTTAGTGTTGAAAAACCACTTTTCACACTTGTGTTGGTGCAGGAAACCACTTTTGCACTTGTATTAGTGTGGAAAAAACACTTTTTGCACTTGTGATAGTGTTGAAAAACCACTTTTCACACTTGTGTTAGTGTTGAAAAACCACTTTTCGCACTTGTGTTGGTGCAGGAAACCACTTTTGCACTTGTATTAGTGTGGAAAAAACACTTTTCGCACTTGTGTTAGTGTTGAAAAACCACTTTTCGCACTTGTTAGTGTTGAAAAACCACTTTTCGCACTTGTGTTGGTGCAGGAAACCACTTTTGCACTTGTATTAGCGTGGAAAAAACACTTTTTGCACTTGTGATAGTGTTGAAAAACCACTTTTCACACTTGTGTTAGTGTTGAAAAACCACTTTTCACACTTGTGTTAGTGTTGAAATACCACTTTTCGCACTTGTGTTGGTGCAGGAAACCACTTTTGCACTTGTATTAGTGTGGAAAAAACACTTTTTGCACTTGTGATAGTGTTGAAAATCCACTTTTCGCACTTGTGTTAGTGTTGAAAAACCACTTTTCGCACTTGTGTTGTTGCAGGAAACCACTTTTGCACTTGTATTAGTGTGGAAAAACCATCTTTTCGCACTTGTGTTAGTGTTGAAAAACCACTTTTCGCACTAGTGTTAATGTTGAAAAACCACTTTTCGCACTTGTGTTAGTGTTGAAAAACCACTTTTCGCACTTGTGTTGGTGCAGAAAACCACTTTTGCACTTGTATTAGTGTGGAAAAAACACTTTTCGCACTTGTGTTAGTGTTGAAAAACCACTTTTCGCACTTGTGTTAGTGTTGAAAAACCACTTTTCGCACTTGTGATGGTGCAGGAAACCACTTTTGCACTTGTATTAGTGTGGAAAAAACACTTTTTGCACTTGTGATAGTGTTGAAAAACCACTTTTCGCACTTGTGTTAGTGTTGAAAAACCACTTTTTGCACTTGTGTTGGTGCAGGAAACCACTTTTGCACTTGTATTAGTGTGGAAAAACCACTTTTCGCACTTGTGTTAGTGTTGAAAAACCCACTTTTCGCACTTGTGTTAGTGTTGAAAAACCACTTTTCGCACTTGTGTTAGTGTTGAAAAACCACTTTTCGCACTTGTGATGGTGCAGGAAACCACTTTTGCACTTGTATTAGTGTGGAAAAAACACTTTTCGCACTTGTGTTAGTGTTGAAAAACCACTTTTCGCACTTGTGTTAGTGTTGAAAAACCACTTTTCGCACTTGTGTTGGTGCAGGAAACCACTTTTGCACTTGTATTAGTGTGGAAAAAACACCTTTTGCACTTGTGATAGTGTTGAAAAACCACTTTTCGCACTTGTGTTAGTGTTTAAAAACCACTTTTCGCACTTGTGTTGGTGCAGGAAACCACTTTTGCACTTGTATTAGTGTGGAAAAACCACTTTTCGCACTTGTGTTAGTGTTGAAAAACCATTTTTCGCACTTGTGTTAGTGTTGAAAAACCACTTTTCGCACTTGTGTTGGTGCAGGAAATCACTTTTGCACTTGTATTAGTGTGGAAAAAACACTTTTTGCACTTGTGATAGTGTTGAAAAACCACTTTTCGCACTTGTGTTAGTGTTGAAAAACCACTTTTCGCACTTGTGTTGGTGCAGGAAACCACTTTTCGCACTTGTCTTAGTGTTGAAAAACCACTTTTCGCACTTGTGTTAGTGTTGAAAAACCACTTTTCGCACTTGTGTTAGTGTTGAAAAAACACTTTTCGCACTTGTGTTAGTGTTGAAAAACCACTTTTCGCACTTGTGTTGGTGCAGGAAACCACTTTTGCACTTGTATTAGTGTGGAAAAAACACTTTTTGCACTTGTGATAGTGTTGATAAACCACTTTTCGCACTTGTGTTAGTGTTGAAAAACCACTTTTCGCACTTGTGTTGGTGCAGGAAACCACTTTTACACTTGTATTAGTGTGGAAAAACCACTTTTCGCACTTGTGTTAGTGTTGAAAAACCACTTTTCGCACTTGTGTTAGTGTTGAAAAACCACTTTTCGCACTTGTGTTAGTGTTGAAAAACCACTTTTCGCACTCGTGTTGGTACAGGAAACCACTTTTGCACTTGTATTAGTGTGGAAAAAACACTTTTCGCACTTGTGTTAGTGTTGAAAAACCACTTTTTGCGCTTGTGTTAGTGTTGAAAAACCACTTTTCGCACTTGTGTTGGTGCAGGAAACCACTTTTGCACTTGTATTAGTGTGGAAAAACCACTTTTCGCACTTAAGTTAGTGTTGAAAAACCACTTTTCGCACTTGTGTTAGTGTTGAAAAACCACTTTTCGCACTTGTGTTGGTGCAGGAAACCACTTTTGCACTTGTATTAGTGTGGAAAAACCACTTTTCGCACTTGTGTTAGTGTTGAAAAACCACTTTTCGCACTTGTGTTAGTGTTGAAAAACCACTTTTCGCACTTGTGTTAATGTTGAAAAACAACTTTTCGCACTTGTGTTAGTGTTGAAAAACCACTTTTCGCACTTGTGTTGGTGCAGGAAGCCACTTTTGCACTTGTATTAGTGTGGAAAAAACACTTTTCGCACTTGTGTTAGTGTTGAAAAACCACTTTTTGCACTTGTGTTAGTGTTGAAAAACCACTTTTCGCACTTGGGTTGATGCAGGAAACCACTTTTGCACTTGTATTAGTGTGGAAAAAACACTTTTCGCACTTGTGTTAGTGTTGAAAAACCACTTTTCGCACTTGTGTTAGTGTTGAAA
The DNA here is from genome assembly GCF_964187855.1 of Myxine glutinosa. Classification (NCBI taxonomy): domain Eukaryota; kingdom Metazoa; phylum Chordata; class Myxini; order Myxiniformes; family Myxinidae; genus Myxine; species Myxine glutinosa. Next base: position 116,405 of record NW_027616925.1, read on the forward strand.
AACCACTTTTCGCACTTGTGTTAGTGTTGAAAAACCACTTTTCGCACTTGTATTAGTGTGGAAAAAACACTTTTTGCACTTGTGATAGTGTTGAAAAACCACTTTTCGCACTTGTGTTAGTGTTGAAAAACCACTTTTCGCACTTGTGTTGGTGCAGGAAACCACTTTTGCACTTGTATTAGTGTGGAAAAACCACTTTTCGCACTTGTGTTAGTGTTGAAAAACCACTTTTCGCACTTGTGTTAGTGTTGAAAAACCACTTTTCGCACTTGTGTTGGTGTTGAAAAACCACTTTTGCACTTGTATTAGTGTGGAAAAAACACTTTTCGCACTTGTGTTAGTGTTGAAAAACCACTTTTCGCACTTGTGTTAGTGTTGAAAAACCACTTTTCGCACCTGTGTTGGTGCAGGAAACCCCTTTTGCACTTGTAATAGTGTGGAAAAAACACTTTTTGCACTTGTGATAGTGTTGAAAAACCACTTTTAGCACTTGTGTTAGTGTTGAAAAACCACTTTTCGCACTTGTGTTGGTGCAGGAAACCACTGTTGCACTTATATTTGTGTGGAAAAACCACTTTTCACACTTGTGTTAGTGTTGAAAAACCACTTTTCGCACTTGTGTTAGTGTTGAAAAACCACTTTTCGCACTTGTGTTCGTGCAGGAAACCACTTTTGCACTTGTATTAGTGTGGAAAAAACACTTTTTGCACTTGTGATGGTGTTGAAAAACCACTTTTCGCACTTGTGTTAGTGTTGAAAAACCACTTTTCGCACTTGTGTTGGTGCAGGAAACCACTTTTGCACTTGTATTAGTGTGGAAAAAACACTTTTCGCACTTGTGTTAGTGTTGAAAAACCACTTTTCGCACTTGTTAGTGTTGAAAAACCACTTTTCGCACTTGTGTTGGTGCAGTAAACCACTTTTGCACTTGTATTAGCGTGGAAAAAACACTTTTTGCACTTGTGATAGTGTTGAAAAACCACTTTTCACACTTGTGTTAGTGTTGAAAAACCACTTTTCGCACTTGTGTTAGTGTTGAAAAACCACTTTTCGCACTTGTGTTGGTGCAGGAAACCACTTTTGCACTTGTATTAGTGTGGAAAAAACACTTTTTGCACTTGTGATAGTGTTGAAAATCCACTTTTCGCACTTGTGTTAGTGTTGAAAAACCACTTTTCGCACTTGTGTTGTTGCAGGAAACCACTTTTGCACTTGCATTAGTGTGGAAAAACCATCTTTTCGCACTTGTGTTAGTGTTGAAAAACCACTTTTCGCACTAGTGTTAATGTTGAAAAACCACTTTTCGCACTTGTGTTAGTGTTGAAAAACCACTTTTCGCACTTGTGTTGGTGCAGAAAACCACTTTTGCACTTGTATTAGTGTGGAAAAAACACTTTTCGCACTTGTGTTAGTGTTGAAAAACCACTTTTCGCACTTGTGTTAGTGTTGAAAAACCACTTTTCGCACTTGTGATGGTGCAGGAAACCACTTTTGCACTTGTATTAGTGTGGAAAAAACACTTTTTGCACTTGTGATAGTGTTGAAAAACCACTTTTCGCACTTGTGTTAGTGTTGAAAAACCACTTTTTGCACTTGTGTTGGTGCAGGAAACCACTTTTGCACTTGTATTAGTGTGGAAATCCACTTTTCGCACTTGTGTTAGTGTTGAAAAACCCACTTTTCGCACTTGTGTTAGTGTTGAAAAACCACTTTTCGCACTTGTGTTAGTGTTGAAAAACCACTTTTCGCACTTGTGTTGGTGCAGGAAACCACTTTTGCACTTGTATTAGTGTGGAAAAAACACTTTTCGCACTTGTGTTAGTGTTGAAAAACCACTTTTCGCACTTGTGTTAGTGTTGAAAAACCACTTTACGCACTTGTGTTGGTGCAGGAAACCACTTTTGCACTTGTATTAGTGTGGAAAAAACACCTTTTGCACTTGTGATAGTGTTGAAAAACCACTTTTCGCACTTGTGTTAGTGTTTAAAAACCACTTTTCGCACTTGTGTTGGTGCAGGAAACCACTTTTGCACTTGTATTAGTGTGGAAAAACCACTTTTCGCACTTGTGTTAGTGTTGAAAAACCATTTTTCGCACTTGTGTTAGTGTTGAAAAACCACTTTTCGCACTTGTGTTGGTGCAGGAAATCACTTTTGCACTTGTATTAGTGTGGAAAAAACACTTTTTGCACTTGTGATAGTGTTGAAAAACCACTTTTCGCACTTGTGTTAGTGTTGAAAAACCACTTTTCGCACTTGTGTTGGTGCAGGAAACCACTTTTCGCACTTGTCTTAGTGTTGAAAAACCACTTTTCGCACTTGTGTTAGTGTTGAAAAACCACTTTTCGCACTTGTGTTAGTGTTGAAAAAACACTTTTCGCACTTGTGTTAGTGTTGAAAAACCACTTTTTGCGCTTGTGTTAGTGTTGAAAAACCACTTTTCGCACTTGTGTTGGTGCAGGAAACCACTTTTGCACTTGTATTAGTGTGGAAAAACCACTTTTCGCACTTAAGTTAGTGTTGAAAAACCACTTTTCGCACTTGTGTTAGTGTTGAAAAACCACTTTTCGCACTTGTGTTGGTGCAGGAAACCACTTTTGCACTTGTATTAGTGTGGAAAAACCACTTTTCGCACTTGTGTTAGTGTTGAAAAACCACTTTTCGCACTTGTGTTAGTGTTGAAAAACCACTTTTCGCACTTGTGTTAATGTTGAAAAACAACTTTTCGCACTTGTGTTAGTGTTGAAAAACCACTTTTCGCACTTGTGTTGGTGCAGGAAGCCACTTTTGCACTTGTATTAGTGTGGAAAAAACACTTTTCGCACTTGTGTTAGTGTTGAAAAACCACTTTTTGCACTTGTGTTAGTGTTGAAAAACCACTTTTCGCACTTGGGTTGATGCAGGAAACCACTTTTGCACTTGTATTAGTGTGGAAAAAACACTTTTCGCACTTGTGTTAGTGTTGAAAAACCACTTTTCGCACTTGTGTTAGTGTTGAAAAACCACTTTTCGCACTTGTGTTAGTGTTGAAAAACCACTTTTCGCACTTGTATTAGTGTGGAAAAAACACTTTTTGCACTTGTGATAGTGTTGAAAAACCACTTTTCGCACTTGTGTTAGTGTTGAAAAACCACTTTTCGCACTTGTGTTGGTGCAGGAAACCACTTTTGCACTTGTATTAGTGTGGAAAAACCACTTTTCGCACTTGTGTTAGTGTTGAAAAACCACTTTTCGCACTTGTGTTAGTGTTGAAAAACCACTTTTCGCACTTGTGTTGGTGTTGAAAAACCACTTTTGCACTTGTATTAGTGTGGAAAAAACACTTTTCGCACTTGTGTTAGTGTTGAAAAACCACTTTTCGCACTTGTGTTAGTGTTGAAAAACCACTTTTCGCACCTGTGTTGGTGCAGGAAACCCCTTTTGCACTTGTAATAGTGTGGAAAAAACACTTTTTGCACTTGTGATAGTGTTGAAAAACCACTTTTAGCACTTGTGTTAGTGTTGAAAAACCACTTTTCGCACTTGTGTTGGTGCAGGAAACCACTGTTGCACTTATATTTGTGTGGAAAAACCACTTTTCACACTTGTGTTAGTGTTGAAAAACCACTTTTCGCACTTGTGTTAGTGTTGAAAAACCACTTTTCGCACTTGTGTTCGTGCAGGAAACCACTTTTGCACTTGTATTAGTGTGGAAAAAACACTTTTTGCACTTGTGATGGTGTTGAAAAACCACTTTTCGCACTTGTGTTAGTGTTGAAAAACCACTTTTCACACTTGTGTTGGTGCAGGAAACCACTTTTGCACTTGTATTAGTGTGGAAAAAACACTTTTCGCACTTGTGTTAGTGTTGAAAAACCACTTTTCGCACTTGTTAGTGTTGAAAAACCACTTTTCGCACTTGTGTTGGTGCAGTAAACCACTTTTGCACTTGTATTAGCGTGGAAAAAACACTTTTTGCACTTGTGATAGTGTTGAAAAACCACTTTTCACACTTGTGTTAGTGTTGAAAAACCACTTTTCGCACTTGTGTTAGTGTTGAAAAACCACTTTTCGCACTTGTGTTGGTGCAGGAAACCACTTTTGCACTTGTATTAGTGTGGAAAAAACACTTTTTGCACTTGTGATAGTGTTGAAAATCCACTTTTCGCACTTGTGTTAGTGTTGAAAAACCACTTTTCGCACTTGTGTTGTTGCAGGAAACCACTTTTGCACTTGCATTAGTGTGGAAAAACCATCTTTTCGCACTTGTGTTAGTGTTGAAAAACCACTTTTCGCACTAGTGTTAATGTTGAAAAACCACTTTTCGCACTTGTGTTAGTGTTGAAAAACCACTTTTCGCACTTGTGTTGGTGCAGAAAACCACTTTTGCACTTGTATTAGTGTGGAAAAAACACTTTTCGCACTTGTGTTAGTGTTGAAAAACCACTTTTCGCACTTGTGTTAGTGTTGAAAAACCACTTTTCGCACTTGTGATGGTGCAGGAAACCACTTTTGCACTTGTATTAGTGTGGAAAAAACACTTTTTGCACTTGTGATAGTGTTGAAAAACCACTTTTCGCACTTGTGTTAGTGTTGAAAAACCACTTTTTGCACTTGTGTTGGTGCAGGAAACCACTTTTGCACTTGTATTAGTGTGGAAATCCACTTTTCGCACTTGTGTTAGTGTTGAAAAACCCACTTTTCGCACTTGTGTTAGTGTTGAAAAACCACTTTTCGCACTTGTGTTAGTGTTGAAAAACCACTTTTCGCACTTGTGTTGGTGCAGGAAACCACTTTTGCACTTGTATTAGTGTGGAAAAAACACTTTTCGCACTTGTGTTAGTGTTGAAAAACCACTTTTCGCACTTGTGTTAGTGTTGAAAAACCACTTTTCGCACTTGTGTTGGTGCAGGAAACCACTTTTGCACTTGTATTAGTGTGGAAAAAACACCTTTTGCACTTGTGATAGTGTTGAAAAACCACTTTTCGCACTTGTGTTAGTGTTTAAAAACCACTTTTCGCACTTGTGTTGGTGCAGGAAACCACTTTTGCACTTGTATTAGTGTGGAAAAACCACTTTTCGCACTTGTGTTAGTGTTGAAAAACCATTTTTCGCACTTGTGTTAGTGTTGAAAAACCACTTTTCGCACTTGTGTTGGTGCAGGAAATCACTTTTGCACTTGTATTAGTGTGGAAAAAACACTTTTTGCACTTGTGATAGTGTTGAAAAACCACTTTTCGCACTTGTGTTAGTGTTGAAAAACCACTTTTCGCACTTGTGTTGGTGCAGGAAACCACTTTTCGCACTTGTCTTAGTGTTGAAAAACCACTTTTCGCACTTGTGTTAGTGTTGAAAAACCACTTTTCGCACTTGTGTTAGTGTTGAAAAAACACTTTTCGCACTTGTGTTAGTGTTGAAAAACCACTTTTCGCACTTGTGTTGGTGCAGGAAACCACTTTTGCACTTGTATTAGTGTGGAAAAAACACTTTTTGCACTTGTGATAGTGTTGATAAACCACTTTTCGCACTTGTGTTAGTGTTGAAAAACCACTTTTCGCACTTGTGTTGGTGCAGGAAACCACTTTTACACTTGTATTAGTGTGGAAAAACCACTTTTCGCACTTGTGTTAGTGTTGAAAAACCACTTTTCGCACTTGTGTTAGTGTTGAAAAACCACTTTTCGCACTTGTGTTAGTGTTGAAAAACCACTTTTCGCACTCGTGTTGGTACAGGAAACCACTTTTGCACTTGTATTAGTGTGGAAAAAACACTTTTCGCACTTGTGTTAGTGTTGAAAAACCACTTTTCGCGCTTGTGTTAGTGTTGAAAAACCACTTTTCGCACTTGTGTTGGTGCAGGAAACCACTTTTGCACTTGTATTAGTGTGGAAAAAACCACTTTTCGCACTTAAGTTAGTGTTGAAAAACCACTTTTCGCACTTGTGTTAGTGTTGAAAAACCACTTTTTGCACTTGTGTTGGTGCAGGAAACCACTTTTGCACTTGTATTAGTGTGGAAAAAACACTTTTTGCACTTGTGATAATGTTGAAAAACCACTTTTTGCACTTGTGTTAGTGTTGAAAAAACACTTTTCGCACTTCTGTTGGTGCAGGAAACCACTTTTGCACTTGTATTAGTGTGGGAAAACCACTTTTCGCACTTGTGTTAGTGTTGAAAAACCACTTTTCGCACTTGTGTTAGTGTTGAAAAACCACTTTTCGCACTTGTGTTAGTGTTGAAAAACCACTTTTCGCACTTGTGTTGGTGCAGGAAACCACTTTTGCACTTGTATTAGTGTGGAAAAAACACTTTTCGCACTTGTGTTAGTGTTGAAAAACCACTTTTCGCACTTGTGTTAGTGTTGAAAAACCACTTTTCGCACCTGTGTTGGTGCAGGAAACCCCTTTTGCACTTGTAATAGTGTGGAAAAAACACTTTTTGCACTTGTGATAGTGTTGAAAAACCACTTTTAGCACTTGTGTTAGTGTTGAAAAACCACTTTTCGCACTTGTGTTGGTGCAGGAAACCACTGTTGCACTTATATTTGTGTGGAAAAACCACTTTTCACACTTGTGTTAGTGTTGAAAAACCACTTTTCGCACTTGTGTTAGTGTTGAAAAACCACTTTTCGCACTTGTGTTCATGCAGGAAACCACTTTTGCACTTGTATTAGTGTGGAAAAAACACTTTTTGCACTTGTGATGGTGTTGAAAAACCACTTTTCGCACTTGTGTTAGTGTTGAAAAACCACTTTTCGCACTTGTGTTGGTGCAGGGAACCACTTTTGCACTTGTATTAGTGTGGAAAAACCACTTTTCGCACTTGTGTTAGTGTTGAAAAACCACTTTTCGCACTTGTGTTAGTGTTGAAAAACCACTTTTCGCACTTGTGTTGGTGCAGGAAACCACTTTTGCACTTGTATTAGTGTGGAAAAAACACTTTTTGCACTTGTGATAGTGTTGAAAAACCACTTTTCACACTTGTGTTAGTGTTGAAAAACCACTTTTCGCACTTGTGTTGGTGCAGGAAACCACTTTTGCACTTGTATTAGTGTGGAAAAAACACTTTTCGCACTTGTGTTAGTGTTGAAAAACCACTTTTCGCACTTGTTAGTGTTGAAAAACCACTTTTCGCACTTGTGTTGGTGCAGGAAACCACTTTTGCACTTGTATTAGCGTGGAAAAAACACTTTTTGCACTTGTGATAGTGTTGAAAAACCACTTTTCACACTTGTGTTAGTGTTGAAAAACCACTTTTCGCACTTGTGTTAGTGTTGAAAAACCACTTTTCGCACTTGTGTTGGTGCAGGAAACCACTTTTGCACTTGTATTAGTGTGGAAAAAACACTTTTTGCACTTGTGATAGTGTTGAAAATCCACTTTTCGCACTTGTGTTAGTGTTGAAAAACCACTTTTCGCACTTGTGTTGTTGCAGGAAACCACTTTTGCACTTGTATTAGTGTGGAAAAACCATCTTTTCGCACTTGTGTTAGTGTTGAAAAACCACTTTTCGCACTCGTGTTAATGTTGAAAAACCACTTTTCGCACTTGTGTTAGTGTTGAAAAACCACTTTTCGCACTTGTGTTGGTGCAGAAAACCACTTTTGCACTTGTATTAGTGTGGAAAAAACACTTTTCGCACTTGTGTTAGTGTTGAAAAACCACTTTTCGCACTTGTGTTAGTGTTGAAAAACCACTTTTCGCACTTGTGATGTTGCAGGAAACCACTTTTGCACTTGTATTAGTGTGGAAAAAACACTTTTTGCACTTGTGATAGTGTTGAAAAACCACTTTTCGCACTTGTGTTAGTGTTGAAAAACCACTTTTTGCACTTGTGTTGGTGCAGGAAACCACTTTTGCACTTGTATTAGTGTGGAAAAACCACTTTTCGCACTTGTGTTAGTGTTGAAAAACCCACTTTTCGCACTTGTGTTAGTGTTGAAAAACCACTTTTCGCACTTGTGTTAGTGTTGAAAAACCACTTTTCGCACTTGTGTTGGTGCAGGAAACCACTTTTGCACTTGTATTAGTGTGGAAAAAACACTTTTCGCACTTGTGTTAGTGTTGAAAAACCACTTTTCGCACTTGTGTTAGTGTTGAAAAACCACTTTTCGCACTTGTGTTGGTGCAGGAAACCACTTTTGCACTTGTATTAGTGTGGAAAAAACACCTTTTGCACTTGTGATAGTGTTGAAAAACCACTTTTCGCACTTGTGTTAGTGTTTAAAAACCACTTTTCGCACTTGTGTTGGTGCAGGAAACCACTTTTGCACTTGTATTAGTGTGGAAAAACCACTTTTCGCACTTGTGTTAGTGTTGAAAAACCATTTTTCGCACTTGTGTTAGTGTTGAAAAACCACTTTTCGCACTTGTGTTGGTGCAGGAAATCACTTTTGCACTTGTATTAGTGTGGAAAAAACACTTTTTGCACTTGTGATAGTGTTGAAAAACCACTTTTCGCACTTGTGTTAGTGTTGAAAAACCACTTTTCGCACTTGTGTTGGTGCAGGAAACCACTTTTCGCACTTGTCTTAGTGTTGAAAAACCACTTTTCGCACTTGTGTTAGTGTTGAAAAACCACTTTTCGCACTTGTGTTGGTGCAGGAAACCACTTTTCGCACTTGTCTTAGTGTTGAAAAACCACTTTTCGCACTTGTGTTAGTGTTGAAAAACCACTTTTCGCACTTGTGTTAGTGTTGAAAAACCACTTTTCGCACTTGTGTTAGTGTTGAAAAACCACTTTTCGCACTCGTGTTGGTACAGGAAACCACTTTTGCACTTGTATTAGTGTGGAAAAAACACTTTTCGCACTTGTGTTAGTGTTGAAAAACCACTTTTCGCGCTTGTGTTAGTGTTGAAAAACCACTTTTCGCACTTGTGTTGGTGCAGGAAACCACTTTTGCACTTGTATTAGTGTGGAAAAACCACTTTTCGCACTTAAGTTAGTGTTGAAAAACCACTTTTCGCACTTGTGTTAGTGTTGAAAAACCACTTTTCGCACTTGTGTTGGTGCAGGAAACCACTTTTGCACTTGTATTAGTGTGGAAAAAACACTTTTTGCACTTGTGATAATGTTGAAAAACCACTTTTTGCACTTGTGTTAGTGTTGAAAAAACACTTTTCGCACTTCTGTTGGTGCAGGAAACCACTTTTGCACTTGTATTAGTGTGGAAAAACCACTTTTCGCACTTGTGTTAGTGTTGAAAAACCACTTTTCGCACTTGTGTTAGTGTTGAAAAACCACTTTTCGCACTTGTGTTGGTGCAGGAAACCACTTTTGCACTTGTATTAGTGTGGAAAAACCACTTTTCGCACTTGTGTTAGTGTTGAAAAACCACTTTTCGCACTTGTGTAAGTGTTGAAAAACCACTTTTCGCACTTGTGTTAGTGTGGAAAAACCACTTTTCGCACTTGTGTTGGTGCAGGAAACCACTTTTGCACTTGTATTAGTGTGGAAAAAACACTTTTCGCACTTGTGTTAGTGTTGAAAAACCACTTTTCGCACATGTGTTGGTGCAGGAAACCACTTTTGCACTTGTATTAGTATGGAAAAAACACTTTTTGCACTTGTGATAGTGTTGAAAAACCACTTTTCGCACTTGTGTTAGTGTTGAAAAACCACTTTTCGCACTTGTGTTGGTGCAGGAAACCACTTTTGCACTTGTATTAGTGTGGAAAAACCACTTTTCGCACTTGTGTTAGTAAAGCACTTTTCGCATGTGTTAGTGTTGAAAAACCACTTTTCGCACTTGTGTTAATGTTGAAAAACAACTTTTCGCACTTGTGTTAGTGTTGAAAAACCACTTTTCGCACTTGTGTTGGTGCAGGAAGCCACTTTTGCACTTGTATTAGTGTGGAAAAAACACTTTTCGCACTTGTGTTAGTGTTGAAAAACCACTTATTGCACTTGTGTTAGTGTTGAAAAACCACTTTTCGCACTTGGGTTGGTGCAGGAAACCACTTTTGCACTTGTATTAGTGTGGAAAAACACTTTTCACACTTGTGTTAGTGTTGAAAAAACCACTTTTCGCACTTGTGTTAGTGTTGAAAAACCACTTTTCGCACTTGTGTTAGTGTTGAAAAACCACTTTTCGCACTTGTATTAGTGTGGAAAAATACTTTTTGCACTTGTGATAGTGTTGAAAAACCACTTTTCGCACTTGTGTTAGTGTTGAAAAACCACTTTTCGCACTTGTGTTGGTGCAGGAAACCACTTTTGCACTTGTATTAGTGTGGAAAAACCACTTTTCGCACTTGTGTTAGTGTTGAAAAACCACTTTTCGCACTTGTGTTAGTGTTGAAAAACCACTTTTCGCACTTGTGTTAGTGTTGAAAAACCACTTTTCGCACTTGTGTTGGTGCAGGAAACCACTTTTGCACTTGTATTAGTGTGGAAAAAACACTTTTCGCACTTGTGTTAGTGTTGAAAAACCACTTTTCGCACCTGTGTTGGTGCAGGAAACCCCTTTTGCACTTGTATTAGTGTTGAAAAACCACTTTTCGCACTTGTTTGGTGCAGGAAACCACTTTTGCACTTGTATTAGTGTGGAAAAACCACTTTTCGCACTTGTGTTAGTGTTGAAAAACCACTTTTCGCACTTGTGTTAGTGTTGAAAACCACTTTTCGCACTTGTGTTAGTGTTGAAAAACCACTTTTCGCACCTGTGTTGGTGCAGGAAACCCTTTTGCACTTGTGTAGTGTTGAAAAACCACTTTTCGCACTTGTGTTGGTGCAGGAAACCACTTTGCACTTGTATTAGTGTGGAAAAACCACTTTTCGCACTTGTGTTAGTGTTGAAAAAACCACTTTTCTCACTTGTGTCAGTGTTGAAAAACCACTTTTCGCACTTGTGTTGGTGCAGGAAGACCACTTTTGCACTTGTATTAGTGTGGAAAAAACACTTTTCGCACTTGTGTTAGTGTGGAAAAACCACTTTTCGCACTTGTGTTGGTGCAGGAAACCACTTTTGCACTTGTATTAGTGTGGAAAAAACACTTTTCGCACTTGTGTTAGTGTTGAAAAACCACTTTTCCGCACTTGTGTTGGTGCAGGAAACCACTTTTGCACTTGTATTAGTGTGGAAAAACCACTTTTGGCACTTGTGTTAGTGTTGAAAAACCACTTTTCGCATGTGTTAGTGTTGAAAAACCACTTTTCGCTCTTGTGTTAATGTTGAAAAACAACTTTTCGCACTTGTGTTAGTGTTGAAAAACCACTTTTCGCACTTGTGTTGGTGCAGGAAGCCACTTTTGCACTTGTATTAGTGTGGGAAAAAACACTTTTCGCACTTGTGTTAGTGTTGAAAAACCACTTATTGCACTTGTGTTAGTGTTGAAAAAACCACTTTTCGCACTTGGGTTGGTGCAGGAAACCACTTTTGCACTTGTATTAGTGTGGGGAAAAACACTTTTCGCACTTGTGTTAGTGTTGAAAAACCACTTTTCGCACTTGTGTTAGTGTTGAAAAAACCACTTTTCGCTCTTGTGTTAGTGTTGAAAAACCACTTTTCGCACTTGTATTAGTGTGGAAAAAATACTTTTTGCACTTGTGATAGTGTTGAAAAACCACTTTTCGCACTTGTGTTAGTGTTGAAAAAACCACTTTTCGCACTTGTGTTGTGCAGGAAACCACTTTTTGCACTTGTATTAGTGTGGAAAAACCACTTTTCGCACTTGTGTTAGTGTTGAAAAACCACTTTTCGCACTTGTGTTAGTGTTGAAAAACCACTTTTCGCACTTGTGTTAGTGTTTGAAAAACCACTTTTCGCACTTGTGTTGGTGCAGGAAACCACTTTTGCACTTGTATTAGTGTGGAAAAAACACTTTCGCACTTGTGTTAGTGTTGAAAAACCACTTTTCGCACCTGTGTTGGTGCAGGAACCCCCTTTTGCACTTGTATTAGTGTTGAAAAACCACTTTTCGCACTTGTGTTGGTGCAGGAAACCACTTTGTGCACTTGTATTAGTGTGGAAAAACCACTTTTCGCACTTGTGTTAGTGTTGAAAAACCACTTTTCGCACTTGTGTTAGTGTTGAAAAACCACTTTTCGCACTTGTGTTAGTGTTGAAAAAACACTTTTCGCACTTGTGTTAGTGTTGAAAAACCACTTTTCGCACTTGTGTTGGTGCAGGAAACCACTTTTGCACTTGTATTAGTGTGGAAAAAACACTTTTTGCACTTGTGATAGTGTTGATAAACCACTTTTCGCACTTGTGTTAGTGTTGAAAAACCACTTTTCGCACTTGTGTTTGTGCAGGAAACCACTTTAACACTTGTATTAGTGTGGAAAAACCACCTTTTCGCACTTGTGTTAGTGTTGAAAAACCACTTTTCGCACTTGTGTTAGTGTTGAAAAACCACTTTTCGCACTTGTGTTAGTGTTGAAAAACCACTTTTCGCACTCGTGTTGGTACAGGAAACCACTTTTGCACTTGTATTAGTGTGGAAAAAACACTTTTCGCACTTGTGTTAGTGTTGAAAAACCACTTTTCGCGCTTGTGTTAGTGTTGAAAAACCACTTTTCGCACTTGCGTTGGTGCAGGAAACCACTTTTGCACTTGTATTAGTGTGGAAAAACCACTTTTCGCACTTAAGTTAGTGTTGAAAAACCACTTTTCGCACTTGTGTTAGTGTTGAAAAACCACTTTTCGCACTTGTGTTAGTGTTGAAAAACCACTTTTCGCACTTGTGTTGGTGCAGGAAACCACTTTTGCACTTGTATTAGTGTGGAAAAAACACTTTTTGCACTTGTGATAATGTTGAAAAACCACTTTTTGCACTTGTGTTAGTGTTGAAAAAACACTTTTCGCACTTCTGTTGGTGCAGGAAACCACTTTTGCACTTGTATTAGTGTGGAAAAACCACTTTTCGCACTTGTGTTAGTGTTGAAAAACCACTTTTCGCACTTGTGTTAGTGTTGAAAAACCACTTTTCGCACTTGTGTTGGTGCAGGAAACCACTTTTGCACTTGTATTAGTGTGGAAAAACCACTTTTCGCACTTGTGTTAGTGTTGAAAAACCACTTTTCGCACTTGTGTAAGTGTTGAAAAACCACTTTTCGCACTTGTGTTAGTGTGGAAAAACCACTTTTCGCACTTGTGTTGGTGCAGGAAACCACTTTTGCACTTGTATTAGTGTGGAAAAAACACTTTTCGCACTTGTGTTAGTGTTGAAAAACCACTTTTCGCACTTGTGTTGGTGCAGGAAACCACTTTTGCACTTGTATTAGTATGGAAAAAACACTTTTTGCACTTGTGATAGTGTTGAAAAACCACTTTTCGCACTTGTGTTAGTGTTGAAAAACCACTTTTCGCACTTGTGTTGGTGCAGGAAACCACTTTTGCACTTGTATTAGTGTGGAAAAACCACTTTTCGCACTTGTGTTAGTGTTGAAAAACCACTTTTCGCATGTGTTAGTGTTGAAAAACCACTTTTCGCACTTGTGTTAATGTTGAAAAACAACTTTTCGCACTTGTGTTAGTGTTGAAAAACCACTTTTCGCACTTGTGTTGGTGCAGGAAGCCACTTTTGCACTTGTATTAGTGTGGAAAAAAACACTTTTCGCACTTGTGTTAGTGTTGAAAAACCACTTATTGCACTTGTGTTAGTGTTGAAAAACCACTTTTCGCACTTGGGTTGGTGCAGGAAACCACTTTTGCACTTGTATTAGTGTGGAAAAAACACTTTTCGCACTTGTGTTAGTGTTGAAAAACCACTTTTCGCACTTGTATTAGTGTGGAAAAAACACTTTTCGCACTTGTGTTAGTGTTGAAAAACCACTTTTCGCACTTGTATTAGTGTTGAAAAACCACTTTTCGCACTTGTGTTAGTGTTGAAAAACCACTTTTCGCACTTGTATTAGTGTGGAAAAAACACTTTTCGCACTTGTGTTAGTGTTGAAAAACCACTTATTGCACTTGTGTTAGTGTTGAAAAACCACTTTTCGCACTTGGGTTGGTGCAGGAAACCACTTTTGCACTTGTATTAGTGTGGAAAAACACTTTTCACACTTGTGTTAGTGTTGAAAAACCACTTTTCGCACTTGTGTTAGTGTTGAAAAACCACTTTTCGCACTTGTGTTAGTGTTGAAAAACCACTTTTCGCACTTGTATTAGTGTGGAAAAAATACTTTTTGCACTTGTGATAGTGTTGAAAAACCACTTTTCGCACTTGTGTTAGTGTTGAAAAACCACTTTTCGCACTTGTGTTGGTGCAGGAAACCACTTTTGCACTTGTATTAGTGTGGAAAAACCACTTTTCGCACTTGTGTTAGTGTTGAAAAACCACTTTTCGCACTTGTGTTAGTGTTGAAAAACCACTTTTCGCACTTGTGTTAGTGTTGAAAAACCACTTTTCGCACTTGTGTTGGTGCAGGAAACCACTTTTGCACTTGTATTAGTGTGGAAAAAACACTTTTCGCACTTGTGTTAGTGTTGAAAAACCACTTTTCGCACCTGTGTTGGTGCAGGAAACCCCTTTTGCACTTGTATTAGTGTTGAAAAACCACTTTTCGCACTTGTTTTGGTGCAGGAAACCACTTTTGCACTTGTATTAGTGTGGAAAAACCACTTTTCGCACTTGTGTTAGTGTTGAAAAACCACTTTTCGCACTTGTGTTAGTGTTGAAAAACCACTTTTCGCACTTGTGTTAGTGTTGAAAAACCACTTTTCGCACCTGTGTTGGTGCAGGAAACCCCTTTTGCACTTGTGTTAGTGTTGAAAAACCACTTTTCGCACTTGTGTTGGTGCAGGAAACCACTTTTGCACTTGTATTAGTGTGGAAAAACCACTTTTCGCACTTGTGTTAGTGTTGAAAAACCACTTTTCTCACTTGTGTTAGTGTTGAAAAACCACTTTTCGCACTTGTGTTGGTGCAGGAAACCACTTTTGCACTTGTATTAGTGTGGAAAAAACACTTTTCGCACTTGTGTTAGTGTGGAAAAACCACTTTTCGCACTTGTGTTGGTGCAGGAAACCACTTTTGCACTTGTATTAGTGTGGAAAAAACACTTTTCGCACTTGTGTTAGTGTTGAAAAACCACTTTTCGCACTTGTGTTGGTGCAGGAAACCACTTTTGCACTTGTATTAGTATGGAAAAAACACTTTTTGCACTTGTGATAGTGTTGAAAAACCACTTTTCGCACTTGTGTTAGTGTTGAAAAACCACTTTTCGCACTTGTGTTGGTGCAGGAAACCACTTTTGCACTTGTATTAGTGTGGAAAAACCACTTTTGGCACTTGTGTTAGTGTTGAAAAACCACTTTTCGCATGTGTTAGTGTTGAAAAACCACTTTTCGCACTTGTGTTAATGTTGAAAAACAACTTTTCGCACTTGTGTTAGTGTTGAAAAACCACTTTTCGCACTTGTGTTGGTGCAGGAAGCCACTTTTGCACTTGTATTAGTGTGGAAAAAACACTTTTCGCACTTGTGTTAGTGTTGAAAAACCACTTATTGCACTTGTGTTAGTGTTGAAAAACCACTTTTCGCACTTGGGTTGGTGCAGGAAACCACTTTTGCACTTGTATTAGTGTGGGAAAAACACTTTTCGCACTTGTGTTAGTGTTGAAAAACCACTTTTCGCACTTGTGTTAGTGTTGAAAAACCACTTTTCGCACTTGTGTTAGTGTTGAAAAACCACTTTTCGCACTTGTATTAGTGTGGAAAAAATACTTTTTGCACTTGTGATAGTGTTGAAAAACCACTTTTCGCACTTGTGTTAGTGTTGAAAAACCACTTTTCGCACTTGTGTTGGTGCAGGAAACCACTTTTGCACTTGTATTAGTGTGGAAAAACCACTTTTCGCACTTGTGTTAGTGTTGAAAAACCACTTTTCGCACTTGTGTTAGTGTTGAAAAACCACTTTTCGCACTTGTGTTAGTGTTGAAAAACCACTTTTCGCACTTGTGTTGGTGCAGGAAACCACTTTTGCACTTGTATTAGTGTGGAAAAAACACTTTTCGCACTTGTGTTAGTGTTGAAAAACCACTTTTCGCACCTGTGTTGGTGCAGGAACCCCCTTTTGCACTTGTATTAGTGTTGAAAAACCACTTTTCGCACTTGTGTTGGTGCAGGAAACCACTTTTGCACTTGTATTAGTGTGGAAAAACCACTTTTCGCACTTGTGTTAGTGTTGAAAAACCACTTTTCGCACTTGTGTTAGTGTTGAAAAACCACTTTTCGCACTTGTGTTAGTGTTGAAAAAACACTTTTCGCACTTGTGTTAGTGTTGAAAAACCACTTTTCGCACTTGTGTTGGTGCAGGAAACCACTTTTGCACTTGTATTAGTGTGGAAAAAACACTTTTTGCACTTGTGATAGTGTTGATAAACCACTTTTCGCACTTGTGTTAGTGTTGAAAAACCACTTTTCGCACTTGTGTTTGTGCAGGAAACCACTTTTACACTTGTATTAGTGTGGAAAAACCACTTTTCGCACTTGTGTTAGTGTTGAAAAACCACTTTTCGCACTTGTGTTAGTGTTGAAAAACCACTTTTCGCACTTGTGTTAGTGTTGAAAAACCACTTTTCGCACTCGTGTTGGTACAGGAAACCACTTTTGCACTTGTATTAGTGTGGAAAAAACACTTTTCGCACTTGTGTTAGTGTTGAAAAACCACTTTTCGCGCTTGTGTTAGTGTTGAAAAACCACTTTTCGCACTTGTGTTGGTGCAGGAAACCACTTTTGCACTTCTATTAGTGTGGAAAAACCACTTTTCGCACTTAAGTTAGTGTTGAAAAACCACTTTTCGCACTTGTGTTAGTGTTGAAAAACCACTTTTCGCACTTGTGTTGGTGCAGGAAACCACTTTTGCACTTGTATTAGTGTGGAAAAAACACTTTTTGCACTTGTGATAATGTTGAAAAACCACTTTTTGCACTTGTGTTAGTGTTGAAAAAACACTTTTCGCACTTCTGTTGGTGCAGGAAACCACTTTTGCACTTGTATTAGTGTGGAAAAACCACTTTTCGCACTTGTGTTAGTGTTGAAAAACCACTTTTCGCACTTGTGTTAGTGTTGAAAAACCACTTTTCGCACTTGTGTTGGTGCAGGAAACCACTTTTGCACTTGTATTAGTGTGGAAAAACCACTTTTCGCACTTGTGTTAGTGTTGAAAAACCACTTTTCGCACTTGTGTAAGTGTTGAAAAACCACTTTTCGCACTTGTGTTAGTGTGGAAAAACCACTTTTCGCACTTGTGTTGGTGCAGGAAACCACTTTTGCACTTGTATTAGTGTGGAAAAAACACTTTTCGCACTTGTGTTAGTGTTGAAAAACCACTTTTCGCACTTGTGTTGGTGCAGGAAACCACTTTTGCACTTGTATTAGTATGGAAAAAACACTTTTTGCACTTGTGATAGTGTTGAAAAACCACTTTTCGCACTTGTGTTAGTGTTGAAAAACCACTTTTCGCACTTGTGTTGGTGCAGGAAACCACTTTTGCACTTGTATTAGTGTGGAAAAACCACTTTTCGCACTTGTGTTAGTGTTGAAAAACCACTTTTCGCATGTGTTAGTGTTGAAAAACCACTTTTCGCACTTGTGTTAATGTTGAAAAACAACTTTTCGCACTTGTGTTAGTGTTGAAAAACCACTTTTCGCACTTGTGTTGGTGCAGGAAGCCACTTTTGCACTTGTATTAGTGTGGAAAAAAACACTTTTCGCACTTGTGTTAGTGTTGAAAAACCACTTATTGCACTTGTGTTAGTGTTGAAAAACCACTTTTCGCACTTGGGTTGGTGCAGGAAACCACTTTTGCACTTGTATTAGTGTGGAAAAAACACTTTTCGCACTTGTGTTAGTGTTGAAAAACCACTTTTCGCACTTGTATTAGTGTTGAAAAACCACTTTTCGCACTTGTGTTAGTGTTGAAAAACCACTTTTCGCACTTGTATTAGTGTGGAAAAAATACTTTTTGCACTTGTGATAGTGTTGAAAAACCACTTTTCGCACTTGTGTTAGTGTTGAAAAACCACTTTTCGCACTTGTGTTGGTGCAGGAAACCACTTTTGCACTTGTATTAGTGTGGAAAAACCACTTTTCGCACTTGTGTTAGTGTTGAAAAACCACTTTTCGCACTTGTGTTAGTGTTGAAAAACCACTTTTCGCACTTGTGGTAGTGTTGAAAAACCACTTTTCGCACTTGTGTTGGTGCAGGAAACCACTTTTGCACTTGTATTAGTGTGGAAAAAACACTTTTCGCACTTGTGTTAGTGTTGAAAAACCACTTTTCGCACCTGTGTTGGTGCAGGAAACCCCTTTTGCACTTGTATTAGTGTTGAAAAACCACTTTTCGCACTTGTGTTGGTGCAGGAAACCACTTTTGCACTTGTATTAGTGTGGAAAAACCACTTTTCGCACTTGTGTTAGTGTTGAAAAACCACTTTTCGCACTTGTGTTAGTGTTGAAAAACCACTTTTCGCACTTGTGTTAGTGTTGAAAAACCACTTTTCGCACCTGTGTTGGTGCAGGAAACCCCTTTTGCACTTGTGTTAGTGTTGAAAAACCACTTTTCGCACTTGTGTTGGTGCAGGAAACCACTTTTGCACTTGTATTAGTGTGGAAAAACCACTTTTCGCACTTGTGTTAGTGTTGAAAAACCACTTTTCGCACTTGTGTTAGTGTTGAAAAACCACTTTTCGCACTTGTGTTGGTGCAGGAAACCACTTTTGCACTTGTATTAGTGTGGAAAAAACACTTTTCGCACTTGTGTTAGTGTGGAAAAACCACTTTTCGCACTTGTGTTGGTGCAGGAAACCACTTTTGCACTTGTATTAGTGTGGAAAAAACACTTTTCGCACTTGTGTTAGTGTTGAAAAACCACTTTTCGCACTTGTGTTGGTGCAGGAAACCACTTTTGCACTTGTATTAGTATGGAAAAAACACTTTTTGCACTTGTGATAGTGTTGAAAAACCACTTTTCGCACTTGTGTTAGTGTTGAAAAACCACTTTTCGCACTTGTGTTGGTGCAGGAAACCACTTTTGCACTTGTATTAGGGTGGAAAAACCACTTTTCGCACTTGTGTTAGTGTTGAAAAACCACTTTTCGCATGTGTTAGTGTTGAAAAACCACTTTTCGCACTTGTGTTAATGTTGAAAAACAACTTTTCGCACTTGTGTTAGTGTTGAAAAACCACTTTTCGCACTTGTGTTGGTGCAGGAAGCCACTTTTGCACTTGTATTAGTGTGGAAAAAACACTTTTCGCACTTGTGTTAGTGTTGAAAAACCACTTATTGCACTTGTGTTAGTGTTGAAAAACCACTTTTCGCACTTGGGTTGGTGCAGGAAACCACTTTTGCACTTGTATTAGTGTGGAAAAAACACTTTTCGCACTTGTGTTAGTGTTGAAAAACCACTTTTCGCACTTGTGTTAGTGTTGAAAAACCACTTTTCGCACTTGTGTTAGTGTTGAAAAACCACTTTTCTCACTTGTATTAGTGTGGAAAAAATACTTTTTGCACTTGTGATAGTGTTGAAAAACCACTTTTCGCACTTGTGTTAGTGTTGAAAAACCACTTTTCGCACTTGTGTTGGTGCAGGAAACCACTTTTGCACTTGTATTAGTGTGGAAAAACCACTTTTCGCACTTGTGTTAGTGTTGAAAAACCACTTTTCGCACTTGTGTTAGTGTTGAAAAACCACTTTTCGCACTTGTGTTAGTGTTGAAAAACCACTTTTCGCACTTGTGTTGGTGCAGGAAACCACTTTTGCACTTGTATTAGTGTGGAAAAAACACTTTTCGCACTTGTGTTAGTGTTGAAAAACCACTTTTCGCACCTGTGTTGGTGCAGGAAACCCCTTTTGCACTTGTATTAGTGTTGAAAAACCACTTTTCGCACTTGTGTTGGTGCAGGAAACCACTTTTGCACTTGTATTAGTGTGGAAAAACCACTTTTCGCACTTGTGTTAGTGTTGAAAAACCACTTTTCGCACTTGTGTTAGTGTTGAAAAACCACTTTTCGCACTTGTGTTAGTGTTGAAAAACCACTTTTCGCACCTGTGTTGGTGCAGGAAACCCCTTTTGCACTTGTGTTAGTGTTGAAAAACCACTTTTCGCACTTGTGTTGGTGCAGGAAACCACTTTTGCACTTGTATTAGTGTGGAAAAAACACTTTTTGCACTTGTGATAGTGTTGAAAAACCACTTTTCGCACTTGTGTTGGTGCAGGAAACCACTGTTGCACTTATATTTGTGTGGAAAAACCACTTTTCGCACTTGTGTTAGTGTTGAAAAACCACTTTTCGCACTTGTGTTAGTGTTGAAAAACCACTTTTCGCACTTGTGTTGGTGCAGGAAACCACTTTTGCACTTGTATTAGTGTGGAAAAAACACTTTTTGCACTTGTGATGGTGTTGAAAAACCACTTTTCGCACTTGTGTTAGTGTTGAAAAACCACTTTTCGCACTTGTGTTAGTGTTGAAAAACCACTTTTCGCACTTGTGTTGGTGCAGGAAACCACTTTTGCACTTGTATTAGTGTGGAAAAAACACTTTTTGCACTTGTGATAGTGTTGAAAAACCACTTTTTGCACTTGTGTTAGTGTTGAAAAACCACTTTTCGCACTTGTGTTGGTGCAGGAAACCACTTTTGCACTTGTATTAGTGTGGAAAAACCACTTTTCGCACTTGTGATAGTGTTGAAAAACCACTTTTCGCACTTGTGTTAGTGTTGAAAAACCACTTTTCGCACTTGTGTTGGTGCAGGAAACCACTTTTGCACTTGTATTAGTGTGGAAAAACCACTTTTCGCACTTGTGTTAGTGTTGAAAAACCACTTTTCGCACTTGTGTAAGTGTTGAAAAACCACTTTTCGCACTTGTGTTAGTGTGGAAAAACCACTTTTCGCACTTGTGTTGGTGCAGGAAACCACTTTTGCACTTGTATTAGTGTGGAAAAAACACTTTTCGCACTTGTGTTAGTGTTGAAAAACCACTTTTCGCACTTGTGTTGGTGCAGGAAACCACTTTTGCACTTGTATTAGTATGGAAAAAACACTTTTTGCACTTGTGATAGTGTTGAAAAACCACTTTTCGCACTTGTGTTAGTGTTGAAAAACCACTTTTCGCACTTGTGTTGGTGCAGGAAACCACTTTTGCACTTGTATTAGTGTGGAAAAACCACTTTTCGCACTTGTGTTAGTGTTGAAAAACCACTTTTCGCATGTGTTAGTGTTGAAAAACCACTTTTCGCACTTGTGTTAATGTTGAAAAACAACTTTTCGCACTTGTGTTAGTGTTGAAAAACCACTTTTCGCACTTGTGTTGGTGCAGGAAGCCACTTTTGCACTTGTATTAGTGTGGAAAAAAACACTTTTCGCACTTGTGTTAGTGTTGAAAAACCACTTATTGCACTTGTGTTAGTGTTGAAAAACCACTTTTCGCACTTGGGTTGGTGCAGGAAACCACTTTTGCACCTTGTATTAGTGTGGAAAAAACACTTTTCGCACTTGTGTTAGTGTTGAAAAACCACTTTCGCACTTGTATTAGTGTGGAAAAAACACTTTTCGCACTTGTGTTAGTGTTGAAAAACCACTTTTCGCACTTGTATTAGTGTTGAAAAACCACTTTTCGCACTTGTGTTAGTGTTGAAAAACCACTTTTCGCACTTGTATTAGTGTGGAAAAAACACTTTTCGCACTTGTGTTAGTGTTGAAAAACCACTTATTGCACTTGTGTTAGTGTTTGAAAAACACTTTTCGCACTTGGGTTGGTGCAGGAAACCACTTTTGCACTTGTATTAGTGTGGAAAAACACTTTTCACACTTGTGTTAGTGTTGAAAAACCACTTTTCGCACTTGTGTTAGTGTTGAAAAACCACTTTTCGCACTTGTGTTAGTGTTGAAAAACCACTTTTCGCACTTGTATTAGTGTGGAAAAAATACTTTTTGCACTTGTGATAGTGTTGAAAAACCACTTTTCGCACTTGTGTTAGTGTTGAAAAACCACTTTTCGCACTTGTGTTGGTGCAGGAAACCACTTTTGCACTTGTATTAGTGTGGAAAAACCACTTTTTCGCACTTGTGTTAGTGTTGAAAAACCACTTTTCGCACTTGTGTTAGTGTTGAAAAACCACTTTTCGCACTTGTGTTAGTGTTGAAAAACCACTTTTCGCACTTGTGTTGGTGCAGGAAACCACTTTTGCACTTGTATTAGTGTGGAAAAAACACTTTTCGCACTTGTGTTAGTGTTGAAAAACCACTTTTCGCACCTGTGTTGGTGCAGGAAACCCCTTTTGCACTTGTATTAGTGTTGAAAAACCACTTTTCGCACTTGTTTTGGTGCAGGAAACCACTTTTGCACTTGTATTAGTGTGGAAAAACCACTTTTCGCACTTGTGTTAGTGTTGAAAAACCACTTTTCGCACTTGTGTTAGTGTTGAAAACCACTTTTCGCACTTGTGTTAGTGTTGAAAAAACCACTTTTCGCACCTGTGTTGGTGCAGGAAACCCCTTTTGCACTTGTGTTAGTGTTGAAAAACCACTTTTCGCACTTGTGTTGGTGCAGGAAACCACTTTTGCACTTGTATTAGTGTGGAAAAACCACTTTTCGCACTTGTGTTAGTGTTGAAAAACCACTTTTCTCACTTGTGTTAGTGTTGAAAAACCACTTTTCGCACTTGTGTTGGTGCAGGAAACCACTTTTGCACTTGTATTAGTGTGGAAAAACACTTTTCGCACTTGTGTTAGTGTTGAAAAACCACTTTTCGCACTTGTGTAAGTGTTGAAAAACCACTTTCGCACTTGTGTTAGTGTGGAAAAACCACTTTTCGCACTTGTGTTGGTGCAGGGAAACCACTTTTGCACTTGTATTAGTGTGGAAAAAACACTTTTCGCACTTGTGTTAGTGTTGAAAAACCACTTTTCGCACTTGTGTTGGTGCAGGAAACCACTTTTGCACTTGTATTAGTATGGAAAAAACACTTTTTGCACTTGTGATAGTGTTGAAAAACCACTTTTCGCACTTGTGTTAGTGTTGAAAAACCACTTTTCGCACTTGTGTTGGTGCAGGAAACCACTTTTGCACTTGTATTAGTGTGGAAAAAACCACTTTTCGCACTTGTGTTAGTGTTGAAAAACCACTTTTCGCATGTGTTAGTGTTGAAAAACCACTTTTCGCACTTGTGTTAATGTTGAAAAACAACTTTTCGCACTTGTGTTAGTGTGAAAAACCACTTTTCGCACTTGTGTTGGTGCAGGAAGCCACTTTTGCACTTGTATTAGTGTGGAAAAAAACACTTTTCGCACTTGTGTTAGTGTTGAAAAACCACTTATTGCACTTGTGTTAGTGTTGAAAAACCACTTTTCGCACTTGGGTTGGTGCAGGAAACCACTTTTGCACTTGTATTAGTGTGGAAAAAACACTTTTCGCACTTGTGTTAGTGTTGAAAAACCACTTTTCGCACTTGTATTAGTGTTGAAAAACCACTTTTCGCACTTGTGTTAGTGTTGAAAAACCACTTTTCGCACTTGTATTAGTGTGGAAAAAATACTTTTTGCACTTGTGATAGTGTTGAAAAACCACTTTTCGCACTTGTGTTAGTGTTGAAAAACCACTTTTCGCACTTGTGTTGGTGCAGGAAACCACTTTTGCACTTGTATTAGTGTGGAAAAACCACTTTTCGCACTTGTGTTAGTGTTGAAAAACCACTTTTCGCACTTGTGTTAGTGTTGAAAAACCACTTTTCGCACTTGTGGTAGTGTTGAAAAACCACTTTTCGCACTTGTGTTGGTGCAGGAAACCACTTTTGCACTTGTATTAGTGTGGAAAAAACACTTTTCGCACTTGTGTTAGTGTTGAAAAACCACTTTTCGCACCTGTGTTGGTGCAGGAAACCCCTTTTGCACTTGTATTAGTGTTGAAAAACCACTTTTCGCACTTGTGTTGGTGCAGGAAACCACTTTTGCACTTGTATTAGTGTGGAAAAACCACTTTTCGCACTTGTGTTAGTGTTGAAAAACCACTTTTCGCACTTGTGTTAGTGTTGAAAAACCACTTTTCGCACTTGTGTTAGTGTTGAAAAACCACTTTTCGCACCTGTGTTGGTGCAGGAAACCCCTTTTGCACTTGTGTTAGTGTTGAAAAACCACTTTTCGCACTTGTGTTGGTGCAGGAAACCACTTTTGCACTTGTATTAGTGTGGAAAAACCACTTTTCGCACTTGTGTTAGTGTTGAAAAACCACTTTTCGCACTTGTGTTAGTGTTGAAAAACCACTTTTCGCACTTGTGTTGGTGCAGGAAACCACTTTTGCACTTGTATTAGTGTGGAAAAAACACTTTTCGCACTTGTGTTAGTGTGGAAAAACCACTTTTCGCACTTGTGTTGGTGCAGGAAACCACTTTTGCACTTGTATTAGTGTGGAAAAAACACTTTTCGCACTTGTGTTAGTGTTGAAAAACCACTTTTCGCACTTGTGTTGGTGCAGGAAACCACTTTTGCACTTGTATTAGTATGGAAAAAACACTTTTTGCACTTGTGATAGTGTTGAAAAACCACTTTTCGCACTTGTGTTAGTGTTGAAAAACCACTTTTCGCACTTGTGTTGGTGCAGGAAACCACTTTTGCACTTGTATTAGGGTGGAAAAACCACTTTTCGCACTTGTGTTAGTGTTGAAAAACCACTTTTCGCATGTGTTAGTGTTGAAAAACCACTTTTCGCACTTGTGTTAATGTTGAAAAACAACTTTTCGCACTTGTGTTAGTGTTGAAAAACCACTTTTCGCACTTGTGTTGGTGCAGGAAGCCACTTTTGCACTTGTATTAGTGTGGAAAAAACACTTTTCGCACTTGTGTTAGTGTTGAAAAACCACTTATTGCACTTGTGTTAGTGTTGAAAAACCACTTTTCGCACTTGGGTTGGTGCAGGAAACCACTTTTGCACTTGTATTAGTGTGGAAAAAACACTTTTCGCACTTGTGTTAGTGTTGAAAAACCACTTTTCGCACTTGTGTTAGTGTTGAAAAACCACTTTTCGCACTTGTGTTAGTGTTGAAAAACCACTTTTCGCACTTGTATTAGTGTGGAAAAAATACTTTTTGCACTTGTGATAGTGTTGAAAAACCACTTTTCGCACTTGTGTTAGTGTTGAAAAACCACTTTTCGCACTTGTGTTGGTGCAGGAAACCACTTTTGCACTTGTATTAGTGTGGAAAAACCACTTTTCGCACTTGTGTTAGTGTTGAAAAACCACTTTTCGCACTTGTGTTAGTGTTGAAAAACCACTTTTCGCACTTGTGTTAGTGTTGAAAAACCACTTTTCGCACTTGTGTTGGTGCAGGAAACCACTTTTGCACTTGTATTAGTGTGGAAAAAACACTTTTCGCACTTGTGTTAGTGTTGAAAAACCACTTTTCGCACCTGTGTTGGTGCAGGAAACCCCTTTTGCACTTGTATTAGTGTTGAAAAACCACTTTTCGCACTTGTGTTGGTGCAGGAAACCACTTTTGCACTTGTATTAGTGTGGAAAAACCACTTTTCGCACTTGTGTTAGTGTTGAAAAACCACTTTTCGCACTTGTGTTAGTGTTGAAAAACCACTTTTCGCACTTGTGTTAGTGTTGAAAAACCACTTTTCGCACCTGTGTTGGTGCAGGAAACCCCTTTTGCACTTGTGTTAGTGTTGAAAAACCACTTTTCGCACTTGTGTTGGTGCAGGAAACCACTTTTGCACTTGTATTAGTGTGGAAAAAACACTTTTTGCACTTGTGATAGTGTTGAAAAACCACTTTTCGCACTTGTGTTGGTGCAGGAAACCACTGTTGCACTTATATTTGTGTGGAAAAACCACTTTTCGCACTTGTGTTAGTGTTGAAAAACCACTTTTCGCACTTGTGTTAGTGTTGAAAAACCACTTTTCGCACTTGTGTTGGTGCAGGAAACCACTTTTGCACTTGTATTAGTGTGGAAAAAACACTTTTTGCACTTGTGATGGTGTTGAAAAACCACTTTTCGCACTTGTGTTAGTGTTGAAAAACCACTTTTCGCACTTGTGTTAGTGTTGAAAAACCACTTTTCGCACTTGTGTTGGTGCAGGAAACCACTTTTGCACTTGTATTAGTGTGGAAAAAACACTTTTTGCACTTGTGATAGTGTTGAAAAACCACTTTTTGCACTTGTGTTAGTGTTGAAAAACCACTTTTCGCACTTGTGTTGGTGCAGGAAACCACTTTTGCACTTGTATTAGTGTGGAAAAACCACTTTTCGCACTTGTGATAGTGTTGAAAAACCACTTTTCGCACTTGTGTTAGTGTTGAAAAACCACTTTTCGCACTTGTGTTGGTGCAGGAAACCACTTTTGCACTTGTATTAGTGTGGAAAAACCACTTTTCGCACTTGTGTTAGTGTTGAAAAACCACTTTTCGCACTTGTGTAAGTGTTGAAAAACCACTTTTCGCACTTGTGTTAGTGTGGAAAAACCACTTTTCGCACTTGTGTTGGTGCAGGAAACCACTTTTGCACTTGTATTAGTGTGGAAAAAACACTTTTCGCACTTGTGTTAGTGTTGAAAAACCACTTTTCGCACTTGTGTTGGTGCAGGAAACCACTTTTGCACTTGTATTAGTATGGAAAAAACACTTTTTGCACTTGTGATAGTGTTGAAAAACCACTTTTCGCACTTGTGTTAGTGTTGAAAAACCACTTTTCGCACTTGTGTTGGTGCAGGAAACCACTTTTGCACTTGTATTAGTGTGGAAAAACCACTTTTCGCACTTGTGTTAGTGTTGAAAAACCACTTTTCGCATGTGTTAGTGTTGAAAAACCACTTTTCGCACTTGTGTTAATGTTGAAA
Source organism: Myxine glutinosa (assembly GCF_964187855.1). NCBI lineage: Eukaryota > Metazoa > Chordata > Myxini > Myxiniformes > Myxinidae > Myxine > Myxine glutinosa. Next base: position 143,166 of record NW_027616925.1, read on the forward strand.
AACAACTTTTCGCACTTGTGTTAGTGTTGAAAAACCACTTTTCGCACTTGTGTTGGTGCAGGAAGCCACTTTTGCACTTGTATTAGTGTGGAAAAAAACACTTTTCGCACTTGTGTTAGTGTTGAAAAACCACTTATTGCACTTGTGTTAGTGTTGAAAAACCACTTTTCGCACTTGGGTTGGTGCAGGAAACCACTTTTGCACTTGTATTAGTGTGGAAAAAACACTTTTCGCACTTGTGTTAGTGTTGAAAAACCACTTTTCGCACTTGTATTAGTGTGGAAAAAACACTTTTCGCACTTGTGTTAGTGTTGAAAAACCACTTTTCGCACTTGTATTAGTGTTGAAAAACCACTTTTCGCACTTGTGTTAGTGTTGAAAAACCACTTTTCGCACTTGTATTAGTGTGGAAAAAACACTTTTCGCACTTGTGTTAGTGTTGAAAAACCACTTATTGCACTTGTGTTAGTGTTGAAAAACCACTTTTCGCACTTGGGTTGGTGCAGGAAACCACTTTTGCACTTGTATTAGTGTGGAAAAACACTTTTCACACTTGTGTTAGTGTTGAAAAACCACTTTTCGCACTTGTGTTAGTGTTGAAAAACCACTTTTCGCACTTGTGTTAGTGTTGAAAAACCACTTTTCGCACTTGTATTAGTGTGGAAAAAATACTTTTTGCACTTGTGATAGTGTTGAAAAACCACTTTTCGCACTTGTGTTAGTGTTGAAAAACCACTTTTCGCACTTGTGTTGGTGCAGGAAACCACTTTTGCACTTGTATTAGTGTGGAAAAACCACTTTTCGCACTTGTGTTAGTGTTGAAAAACCACTTTTCGCACTTGTGTTAGTGTTGAAAAACCACTTTTCGCACTTGTGTTAGTGTTGAAAAACCACTTTTCGCACTTGTGTTGGTGCAGGAAACCACTTTTGCACTTGTATTAGTGTGGAAAAAACACTTTTCGCACTTGTGTTAGTGTTGAAAAACCACTTTTCGCACCTGTGTTGGTGCAGGAAACCCCTTTTGCACTTGTATTAGTGTTGAAAAACCACTTTTCGCACTTGTTTTGGTGCAGGAAACCACTTTTGCACTTGTATTAGTGTGGAAAAACCACTTTTCGCACTTGTGTTAGTGTTGAAAAACCACTTTTCGCACTTGTGTTAGTGTTGAAAAACCACTTTTCGCACTTGTGTTAGTGTTGAAAAACCACTTTTCGCACCTGTGTTGGTGCAGGAAACCCCTTTTGCACTTGTGTTAGTGTTGAAAAACCACTTTTCGCACTTGTGTTGGTGCAGGAAACCACTTTTGCACTTGTATTAGTGTGGAAAAACCACTTTTCGCACTTGTGTTAGTGTTGAAAAACCACTTTTCTCACTTGTGTTAGTGTTGAAAAACCACTTTTCGCACTTGTGTTGGTGCAGGAAACCACTTTTGCACTTGTATTAGTGTGGAAAAAACACTTTTTGCACTTGTGTTAGTGTGGAAAAACCACTTTTCGCACTTGTGTTGGTGCAGGAAACCACTTTTGCACTTGTATTAGTGTGGAAAAAACACTTTTCGCACTTGTGTTAGTGTTGAAAAACCACTTTTCGCACTTGTGTTGGTGCAGGAAACCACTTTTGCACTTGTATTAGTATGGAAAAAACACTTTTTGCACTTGTGATAGTGTTGAAAAACCACTTTTCGCACTTGTGTTAGTGTTGAAAAACCACTTTTCGCACTTGTGTTGGTGCAGGAAACCACTTTTGCACTTGTATTAGTGTGGAAAAACCACTTTTGGCACTTGTGTTAGTGTTGAAAAACCACTTTTCGCATGTGTTAGTGTTGAAAAACCACTTTTCGCACTTGTGTTAATGTTGAAAAACAACTTTTCGCACTTGTGTTAGTGTTGAAAAACCACTTTTCGCACTTGTGTTGGTGCAGGAAGCCACTTTTGCACTTGTATTAGTGTGGAAAAAACACTTTTCGCACTTGTGTTAGTGTTGAAAAACCACTTATTGCACTTGTGTTAGTGTTGAAAAACCACTTTTCGCACTTGGGTTGGTGCAGGAAACCACTTTTGCACTTGTATTAGTGTGGGAAAAACACTTTTCGCACTTGTGTTAGTGTTGAAAAACCACTTTTCGCACTTGTGTTAGTGTTGAAAAACCACTTTTCGCACTTGTGTTAGTGTTGAAAAACCACTTTTCGCACTTGTATTAGTGTGGAAAAAATACTTTTTGCACTTGTGATAGTGTTGAAAAACCACTTTTCGCACTTGTGTTAGTGTTGAAAAACCACTTTTCGCACTTGTGTTGGTGCAGGAAACCACTTTTGCACTTGTATTAGTGTGGAAAAACCACTTTTCGCACTTGTGTTAGTGTTGAAAAACCACTTTTCGCACTTGTGTTAGTGTTGAAAAACCACTTTTCGCACTTGTGTTAGTGTTGAAAAACCACTTTTCGCACTTGTGTTGGTGCAGGAAACCACTTTTGCACTTGTATTAGTGTGGAAAAAACACTTTTCGCACTTGTGTTAGTGTTGAAAAACCACTTTTCGCACCTGTGTTGGTGCAGGAACCCCCTTTTGCACTTGTATTAGTGTTGAAAAACCACTTTTCGCACTTGTGTTGGTGCAGGAAACCACTTTTGCACTTGTATTAGTGTGGAAAAACCACTTTTCGCACTTGTGTTAGTGTTGAAAAACCACTTTTCGCACTTGTGTTAGTGTTGAAAAACCACTTTTCGCACTTGTGTTAGTGTTGAAAAAACACTTTTCGCACTTGTGTTAGTGTTGAAAAACCACTTTTCGCACTTGTGTTGGTGCAGGAAACCACTTTTGCACTTGTATTAGTGTGGAAAAAACACTTTTTGCACTTGTGATAGTGTTGATAAACCACTTTTCGCACTTGTGTTAGTGTTGAAAAACCACTTTTCGCACTTGTGTTTGTGCAGGAAACCACTTTTACACTTGTATTAGTGTGGAAAAACCACTTTTCGCACTTGTGTTAGTGTTGAAAAACCACTTTTCGCACTTGTGTTAGTGTTGAAAAACCACTTTTCGCACTTGTGTTAGTGTTGAAAAACCACTTTTCGCACTCGTGTTGGTACAGGAAACCACTTTTGCACTTGTATTAGTGTGGAAAAAACACTTTTCGCACTTGTGTTAGTGTTGAAAAACCACTTTTCGCGCTTGTGTTAGTGTTGAAAAACCACTTTTCGCACTTGTGTTGGTGCAGGAAACCACTTTTGCACTTGTATTAGTGTGGAAAAACCACTTTTCGCACTTAAGTTAGTGTTGAAAAACCACTTTTCGCACTTGTGTTAGTGTTGAAAAACCACTTTTCGCACTCGTGTTGGTACAGGAAACCACTTTTGCACTTGTATTAGTGTGGAAAAAACACTTTTTGCACTTGTGATAATGTTGAAAAACCACTTTTTGCACTTGTGTTAGTGTTGAAAAAACACTTTTCGCACTTCTGTTGGTGCAGGAAACCACTTTTGCACTTGTATTAGTGTGGAAAAACCACTTTTCGCACTTGTGTTAGTGTTGAAAAACCACTTTTCGCACTTGTGTTAGTGTTGAAAAACCACTTTTCGCACTTGTGTTAGTGTTGAAAAACCACTTTTCGCACTTGTATTAGTGTGGAAAAAATACTTTTTGCACTTGTGATAGTGTTGAAAAACCACTTTTCGCACTTGTGTTAGTGTTGAAAAACCACTTTTCGCACTTGTGTTGGTGCAGGAAACCACTTTTGCACTTGTATTAGTGTGGAAAAACCACTTTTCGCACTTGTGTTAGTGTTGAAAAACCACTTTTCGCACTTGTGTTAGTGTTGAAAAACCACTTTTCGCACTTGTGTTAGTGTTGAAAAACCACTTTTCGCACTTGTGTTGGTGCAGGAAACCACTTTTGCACTTGTATTAGTGTGGAAAAAACACTTTTCGCACTTGTGTTAGTGTTGAAAAACCACTTTTCGCACCTGTGTTGGTGCAGGAAACCCCTTTTGCACTTGTATTAGTGTTGAAAAACCACTTTTCGCACTTGTTTTGGTGCAGGAAACCACTTTTGCACTTGTATTAGTGTGGAAAAACCACTTTTCGCACTTGTGTTAGTGTTGAAAAACCACTTTTCGCACTTGTGTTAGTGTTGAAAAACCACTTTTCGCACTTGTGTTAGTGTTGAAAAACCACTTTTCGCACCTGTGTTGGTGCAGGAAACCCCTTTTGCACTTGTGTTAGTGTTGAAAAACCACTTTTCGCACTTGTGTTGGTGCAGGAAACCACTTTTGCACTTGTATTAGTGTGGAAAAACCACTTTTCGCACTTGTGTTAGTGTTGAAAAACCACTTTTCTCACTTGTGTTAGTGTTGAAAAACCACTTTTCGCACTTGTGTTGGTGCAGGAAACCACTTTTGCACTTGTATTAGTGTGGAAAAAACACTTTTTGCACTTGTGTTAGTGTGGAAAAACCACTTTTCGCACTTGTGTTGGTGCAGGAAACCACTTTTGCACTTGTATTAGTGTGGAAAAAACACTTTTCGCACTTGTGTTAGTGTTGAAAAACCACTTTTCGCACTTGTGTTGGTGCAGGAAACCACTTTTGCACTTGTATTAGTATGGAAAAAACACTTTTTGCACTTGTGATAGTGTTGAAAAACCACTTTTCGCACTTGTGTTAGTGTTGAAAAACCACTTTTCGCACTTGTGTTGGTGCAGGAAACCACTTTTGCACTTGTATTAGTGTGGAAAAACCACTTTTGGCACTTGTGTTAGTGTTGAAAAACCACTTTTCGCATGTGTTAGTGTTGAAAAACCACTTTTCGCACTTGTGTTAATGTTGAAAAACAACTTTTCGCACTTGTGTTAGTGTTGAAAAACCACTTTTCGCACTTGTGTTGGTGCAGGAAGCCACTTTTGCACTTGTATTAGTGTGGAAAAAACACTTTTCGCACTTGTGTTAGTGTTGAAAAACCACTTATTGCACTTGTGTTAGTGTTGAAAAACCACTTTTCGCACTTGGGTTGGTGCAGGAAACCACTTTTGCACTTGTATTAGTGTGGGAAAAACACTTTTCGCACTTGTGTTAGTGTTGAAAAACCACTTTTCGCACTTGTGTTAGTGTTGAAAAACCACTTTTCGCACTTGTGTTAGTGTTGAAAAACCACTTTTCGCACTTGTATTAGTGTGGAAAAAATACTTTTTGCACTTGTGATAGTGTTGAAAAACCACTTTTCGCACTTGTGTTAGTGTTGAAAAACCACTTTTCGCACTTGTGTTGGTGCAGGAAACCACTTTTGCACTTGTATTAGTGTGGAAAAACCACTTTTCGCACTTGTGTTAGTGTTGAAAAACCACTTTTCGCACTTGTGTTAGTGTTGAAAAACCACTTTTCGCACTTGTGTTAGTGTTGAAAAACCACTTTTCGCACTTGTGTTGGTGCAGGAAACCACTTTTGCACTTGTATTAGTGTGGAAAAAACACTTTTCGCACTTGTGTTAGTGTTGAAAAACCACTTTTCGCACCTGTGTTGGTGCAGGAACCCCCTTTTGCACTTGTATTAGTGTTGAAAAACCACTTTTCGCACTTGTGTTGGTGCAGGAAACCACTTTTGCACTTGTATTAGTGTGGAAAAACCACTTTTCGCACTTGTGTTAGTGTTGAAAAACCACTTTTCGCACTTGTGTTAGTGTTGAAAAACCACTTTTCGCACTTGTGTTAGTGTTGAAAAAACACTTTTCGCACTTGTGTTAGTGTTGAAAAACCACTTTTCGCACTTGTGTTGGTGCAGGAAACCACTTTTGCACTTGTATTAGTGTGGAAAAAACACTTTTTGCACTTGTGATAGTGTTGATAAACCACTTTTCGCACTTGTGTTAGTGTTGAAAAACCACTTTTCGCACTTGTGTTTGTGCAGGAAACCACTTTTACACTTGTATTAGTGTGGAAAAACCACTTTTCGCACTTGTGTTAGTGTTGAAAAACCACTTTTCGCACTTGTGTTAGTGTTGAAAAACCACTTTTCGCACTTGTGTTAGTGTTGAAAAACCACTTTTCGCACTCGTGTTGGTACAGGAAACCACTTTTGCACTTGTATTAGTGTGGAAAAAACACTTTTCGCACTTGTGTTAGTGTTGAAAAACCACTTTTCGCGCTTGTGTTAGTGTTGAAAAACCACTTTTCGCACTTGTGTTGGTGCAGGAAACCACTTTTGCACTTGTATTAGTGTGGAAAAACCACTTTTCGCACTTAAGTTAGTGTTGAAAAACCACTTTTCGCACTTGTGTTAGTGTTGAAAAACCACTTTTCGCACTTGTGTTGGTGCAGGAAACCACTTTTGCACTTGTATTAGTGTGGAAAAAACACTTTTTGCACTTGTGATAATGTTGAAAAACCACTTTTTGCACTTGTGTTAGTGTTGAAAAAACACTTTTCGCACTTCTGTTGGTGCAGGAAACCACTTTTGCACTTGTATTAGTGTGGAAAAACCACTTTTCGCACTTGTGTTAGTGTTGAAAAACCACTTTTCGCACTTGTGTTAGTGTTGAAAAACCACTTTTCGCACTTGTGTTGGTGCAGGAAACCACTTTTGCACTTGTATTAGTGTGGAAAAACCACTTTTCGCACTTGTGTTAGTGTTGAAAAACCACTTTTCGCACTTGTGTAAGTGTTGAAAAACCACTTTTCGCACTTGTGTTAGTGTGGAAAAACCACTTTTCGCACTTGTGTTGGTGCAGGAAACCACTTTTGCACTTGTATTAGTGTGGAAAAAACACTTTTCGCACTTGTGTTAGTGTTGAAAAACCACTTTTCGCACTTGTGTTGGTGCAGGAAACCACTTTTGCACTTGTATTAGTATGGAAAAAACACTTTTTGCACTTGTGATAGTGTTGAAAAACCACTTTTCGCACTTGTGTTAGTGTTGAAAAACCACTTTTCGCACTTGTGTTGGTGCAGGAAACCACTTTTGCACTTGTATTAGTGTGGAAAAACCACTTTTCGCACTTGTGTTAGTGTTGAAAAACCACTTTTCGCATGTGTTAGTGTTGAAAAACCACTTTTCGCACTTGTGTTAATGTTGAAAAACAACTTTTCGCACTTGTGTTAGTGTTGAAAAACCACTTTTCGCACTTGTGTTGGTGCAGGAAGCCACTTTTGCACTTGTATTAGTGTGGAAAAAAACACTTTTCGCACTTGTGTTAGTGTTGAAAAACCACTTATTGCACTTGTGTTAGTGTTGAAAAACCACTTTTCGCACTTGTGTTGGTGCAGGAAACCCCTTTTGCACTTGTATTAGTGTTGAAAAACCACTTTTCGCACTTGTGTTGGTGCAGGAAACCACTTTTGCACTTTTATTAGTGTGGAAAAACCACTTTTCGCACTTGTGTTAGTGTTGAAAAACCACTTTTCGCACTTGTGTTAGTGTTGAAAAACCACTTTTCGCACTTGTGTTAGTGTTGAAAAACCACTTTTCGCACTTGTGTTGGTGCAGGAAACCCCTTTTGCACTTGTATTAGTGTTGAAAAACCACTTTTCGCACTTGTGTTGGTGCAGGAAACCACTTTTGCACTTTTATTAGTGTGGAAAAACCACTTTTCGCACTTGTGTTAGTGTTGAAAAACCACTTTTCGCACTTGTGTTAGTGTTGAAAAACCACTTTTCGCACTTGTGTTAGTGTTGAAAAACCACTTTTCGCACCTGTGTTGGTGCAGGAAACCCCTTTTGCACTTGTGTTAGTGTTGAAAAACCACTTTTCGCACTTGTGTTGGTGCAGGAAACCACTTTTGCACTTGTATTAGTGTGGAAAAACCACTTTTCGCACTTGTGTTAGTGTTGAAAAACCACTTTTCGCACTTGTGTTAGTGTTGAAAAACCACTTTTCGCACTTGTGTTGGTGCAGGAAACCACTTTTGCACTTGTATTAGTGTGGAAAAAACACTTTTCGCACTTGTGTTAGTGTGGAAAAACCACTTTTCGCACTTGTGTTGGTGCAGGAAACCACTTTTGCACTTGTATTAGTGTGGAAAAAACACTTTTCGCACTTGTGTTAGTGTTGAAAAACCACTTTTCGCACTTGTGTTGGTGCAGGAAACCACTTTTGCACTTGTATTAGTATGGAAAAAACACTTTTTGCACTTGTGATAGTGTTGAAAAACCACTTTTCGCACTTGTGTTAGTGTTGAAAAACCACTTTTCGCACTTGTGTTGGTGCAGGAAACCACTTTTGCACTTGTATTAGTGTGGAAAAACCACTTTTCGCACTTGTGTTAGTGTTGAAAAACCACTTTTCGCATGTGTTAGTGTTGAAAAACCACTTTTCGCACTTGTGTTAATGTTGAAAAACAACTTTTCGCACTTGTGTTAGTGTTGAAAAACCACTTTTCGCACTTGTGTTGGTGCAGGAAGCCACTTTTGCACTTGTATTAGTGTGGAAAAAACACTTTTCGCACTTGTGTTAGTGTTGAAAAACCACTTATTGCACTTGTGTTAGTGTTGAAAAACCACTTTTCGCACTTGGGTTGGTGCAGGAAACCACTTTTGCACTTGTATTAGTGTGGAAAAAACACTTTTCGCACTTGTGTTAGTGTTGAAAAACCACTTTTCGCACTTGTGTTAGTGTTGAAAAACCACTTTTCGCACTTGTGTTAGTGTTGAAAAACCACTTTTCGCACTTGTATTAGTGTGGAAAAAATACTTTTTGCACTTGTGATAGTGTTGAAAAACCACTTTTCGCACTTGTGTTAGTGTTGAAAAACCACTTTTCGCACTTGTGTTGGTGCAGGAAACCACTTTTGCACTTGTATTAGTGTGGAAAAACCACTTTTCGCACTTGTGTTAGTGTTGAAAAACCACTTTTCGCACTTGTATTAGTGTGGAAAAAATACTTTTTGCACTTGTGATAGTGTTGAAAAACCACTTTTCGCACTTGTGTTAGTGTTGAAAAACCACTTTTCGCACTTGTGTTGGTGCAGGAAACCACTTTTCGCACTTGTGTTAGTGTTGAAAAACCACTTTTCGCACTTGTGTTAGTGTTGAAAAACCACTTTTCGCACTTGTGTTAGTGTTGAAAAACCACTTTTCGCACTTGTGTTAGTGTTGAAAAACCACTTTTCGCACTTGTGTTAGTGTTGAAAAACCACTTTTCGCACTTGTGTTGGTGCAGGAAACCACTTTTGCACTTGTATTAGTGTGGAAAAAACACTTTTCGCACTTGTGTTAGTGTTGAAAAACCACTTTTCGCACCTGTGTTGGTGCAGGAAACCCCTTTTGCACTTGTATTAGTGTTGAAAAACCACTTTTCGCACTTGTGTTGGTGCAGGAAACCACTTTTGCACTTGTATTAGTGTGGAAAAACCACTTTTCGCACTTGTGTTAGTGTTGAAAAACCACTTTTCGCACTTGTGTTAGTGTTGAAAAACCACTTTTCGCACTTGTGTTAGTGTTGAAAAACCACTTTTCGCACCTGTGTTGGTGCAGGAAACCCCTTTTGCACTTGTGTTAGTGTTGAAAAACCACTTTTCGCACTTGTGTTGGTGCAGGAAACCACTTTTGCACTTGTATTAGTGTGGAAAAAACACTTTTTGCACTTGTGATAGTGTTGAAAAACCACTTTTCGCACTTGTGTTGGTGCAGGAAACCACTGTTGCACTTATATTTGTGTGGAAAAACCACTTTTCGCACTTGTGTTAGTGTTGAAAAACCACTTTTCGCACTTGTGTTAGTGTTGAAAAACCACTTTTCGCACTTGTGTTGGTGCAGGAAACCACTTTTGCACTTGTATTAGTGTGGAAAAAACACTTTTTGCACTTGTGATGGTGTTGAAAAACCACTTTTCGCACTTGTGTTAGTGTTGAAAAACCACTTTTCGCACTTGTGTTAGTGTTGAAAAACCACTTTTCGCACTTGTGTTGGTGCAGGAAACCACTTTTGCACTTGTATTAGTGTGGAAAAAACACTTTTTGCACTTGTGATAGTGTTGAAAAACCACTTTTTGCACTTGTGTTAGTGTTGAAAAACCACTTTTCGCACTTGTGTTGGTGCAGGAAACCACTTTTGCACTTGTATTAGTGTGGAAAAACCACTTTTCGCACTTGTGATAGTGTTGAAAAACCACTTTTCGCACTTGTGTTAGTGTTGAAAAACCACTTTTCGCACTTGTGTTGGTGCAGGAAACCACTTTTGCACTTGTATTAGTGTGGAAAAACCACTTTTCGCCCTTGTGTTAGTGTTGAAAAACCACTTTTCGCACTTGTGTTAGTGTTGAAAAACCACTTTTCGCACTTGTGTTGGTGCAGGAAACCACTTTTGCACTTGTATTAGTGTGGAAAAACCACTTTTCGCACTTGTGTTGGTGTTGAAAAACCACTTTTCGCACTTGTGTTAGTGTTGAAAAACCACTTTTCGCACTTGTGTTAGTGTTGAAAAACCACTTTTCGCACTCGTGTTGGTACAGGAAACCACTTTTGCACTTGTATTAGTGTGGAAAAAACACTTTTCGCACTTGTGTTAGTGTTGAAAAACCACTTTTCGCGCTTGTGTTAGTGTTGAAAAACCACTTTTCGCACTTGTGTTGGTGCAGGAAACCACTTTTGCACTTGTATTAGTGTGGAAAAACCACTTTTCGCACTTAAGTTAGTGTTGAAAAACCACTTTTCGCACTTGTGTTAGTGTTGAAAAACCACTTTTCGCACTTGTGTTGGTGCAGGAAACCACTTTTGCACTTGTATTAGTGTGGAAAAAACACTTTTTGCACTTGTGATAATGTTGAAAAACCACTTTTTGCACTTGTGTTAGTGTTGAAAAAACACTTTTCGCACTTCTGTTGGTGCAGGAAACCACTTTTGCACTTGTATTAGTGTGGAAAAACCACTTTTCGCACTTGTGTTAGTGTTGAAAAACCACTTTTCGCACTTGTGTTAGTGTTGAAAAACCACTTTTCGCACTTGTGTTGGTGCAGGAAACCACTTTTGCACTTGTATTAGTGTGGAAAAACCACTTTTCGCACTTGTGTTAGTGTTGAAAAACCACTTTTCGCACTTGTGTAAGTGTTGAAAAACCACTTTTCGCACTTGTGTTAGTGTGGAAAAACCACTTTTCGCACTTGTGTTGGTGCAGGAAACCACTTTTGCACTTGTATTAGTGTGGAAAAAACACTTTTCGCACTTGTGTTAGTGTTGAAAAACCACTTTTCGCACTTGTGTTGGTGCAGGAAACCACTTTTGCACTTGTATTAGTATGGAAAAAACACTTTTTGCACTTGTGATAGTGTTGAAAAACCACTTTTCGCACTTGTGTTAGTGTTGAAAAACCACTTTTCGCACTTGTGTTGGTGCAGGAAACCACTTTTGCACTTGTATTAGTGTGGAAAAACCACTTTTCGCACTTGTGTTAGTGTTGAAAAACCACTTTTCGCATGTGTTAGTGTTGAAAAACCACTTTTCGCACTTGTGTTAATGTTGAAAAACAACTTTTCGCACTTGTGTTAGTGTTGAAAAACCACTTTTCGCACTTGTGTTGGTGCAGGAAGCCACTTTTGCACTTGTATTAGTGTGGAAAAAAACACTTTTCGCACTTGTGTTAGTGTTGAAAAACCACTTATTGCACTTGTGTTAGTGTTGAAAAACCACTTTTCGCACTTGGGTTGGTGCAGGAAACCACTTTTGCACTTGTATTAGTGTGGAAAAAACACTTTTCGCACTTGTGTTAGTGTTGAAAAACCACTTTTCGCACTTGTATTAGTGTTGAAAAACCACTTTTCGCACTTGTGTTAGTGTTGAAAAACCACTTTTCGCACTTGTATTAGTGTGGAAAAAATACTTTTTGCACTTGTGATAGTGTTGAAAAACCACTTTTCGCACTTGTGTTAGTGTTGAAAAACCACTTTTCGCACTTGTGTTGGTGCAGGAAACCACTTTTGCACTTGTATTAGTGTGGAAAAACCACTTTTCGCACTTGTGTTAGTGTTGAAAAACCACTTTTCGCACTTGTGTTAGTGTTGAAAAACCACTTTTCGCACTTGTGTTAGTGTTGAAAAACCACTTTTCGCACTTGTGTTGGTGCAGGAAACCACTTTTGCACTTGTATTAGTGTGGAAAAAACACTTTTCGCACTTGTGTTAGTGTTGAAAAACCACTTTTCGCACCTGTGTTGGTGCAGGAAACCCCTTTTGCACTTGTATTAGTGTTGAAAAACCACTTTTCGCACTTGTGTTGGTGCAGGAAACCACTTTTGCACTTGTATTAGTGTGGAAAAACCACTTTTCGCACTTGTGTTAGTGTTGAAAAACCACTTTTCGCACTTGTGTTAGTGTTGAAAAACCACTTTTCGCACTTGTGTTAGTGTTGAAAAACCACTTTTCGCACCTGTGTTGGTGCAGGAAACCCCTTTTGCACTTGTGTTAGTGTTGAAAAACCACTTTTCGCACTTGTGTTGGTGCAGGAAACCACTTTTGCACTTGTATTAGTGTGGAAAAACCACTTGTCGCACTTGTGTTAGTGTTGAAAAACCACTTTTCGCACTTGTGTTAGTGTTGAAAAACCACTTTTCGCACTTGTGTTGGTGCAGGAAACCACTTTTGCACTTGTATTAGTGTGGAAAAAACACTTTTCGCACTTGTGTTAGTGTGGAAAAACCACTTTTCGCACTTGTGTTGGTGCAGGAAACCACTTTTGCACTTGTATTAGTGTGGAAAAAACACTTTTCGCACTTGTGTTAGTGTTGAAAAACCACTTTTCGCACTTGTGTTGGTGCAGGAAACCACTTTTGCACTTGTATTAGTATGGAAAAAACACTTTTTGCACTTGTGATAGTGTTGGAAAACCACTTTTCGCACTTGTGTTAGTGTTGAAAAACCACTTTTCGCACTTGTGTTGGTGCAGGAAACCACTTTTGCACTTGTATTAGTGTGGAAAAACCACTTTTCGCACTTGTGTTAGTGTTGAAAAACCACTTTTCGCATGTGTTAGTGTTGAAAAACCACTTTTCGCACTTGTGTTAATGTTGAAAAACAACTTTTCGCACTTGTGTTAGTGTTGAAAAAACACTTTTTGCACTTGTGATAGTGTTGGAAAACCACTTTTCGCACTTGTGTTAGTGTTGAAAAACCACTTTTCGCACTTGTGTTGGTGCAGGAAGCCCCTTTTGCACTTGTATTAGTGTGGAAAAAACACTTTTCGCACTTGTGTTAGTGTTGAAAAACCACTTATTGCACTTGTGTTAGTGTTGAAAAACCACTTTTCGCACTTGGGTTGGTGCAGGAAACCACTTTTGCACTTGTATTAGTGTGGAAAAAACACTTTTCGCACTTGTGTTAGTGTTGAAAAACCACTTTTCGCACTTGTGTTAGTGTTGAAAAACCACTTTTCGCACTTGTGTTAGTGTTGAAAAACCACTTTTCGCACTTGTATTAGTGTGGAAAAAATACTTTTTGCACTTGTGATAGTGTTGAAAAACCACTTTTCGCACTTGTGTTAGTGTTGAAAAACCACTTTTCGCACTTGTGTTGGTGCAGGAAACCACTTTTGCACTTGTATTAGTGTGGAAAAACCACTTTTCGCACTTGTGTTAGTGTTGAAAAACCACTTTTCGCACTTGTGTTAGTGTTGAAAAACCACTTTTCGCACTTGTGTTAGTGTTGAAAAACCACTTTTCGCACTTGTGTTGGTGCAGGAAACCACTTTTGCACTTGTATTAGTGTGGAAAAAACACTTTTCGCACTTGTGTTAGTGTTGAAAAACCACTTTTCGCACCTGTGTTGGTGCAGGAAACCCCTTTTGCACTTGTATTAGTGTTGAAAAACCACTTTTCGCACTTGTGTTGGTGCAGGAAACCACTTTTGCACTTGTATTAGTGTGGAAAAACCACTTTTCGCACTTGTGTTAGTGTTGAAAAACCACTTTTCGCACTTGTGTTAGTGTTGAAAAACCACTTTTCGCACTTGTGTTAGTGTTGAAAAACCACTTTTCGCACCTGTGTTGGTGCAGGAAACCCCTTTTGCACTTGTGTTAGTGTTGAAAAACCACTTTTCGCACTTGTGTTGGTGCAGGAAACCACTTTTGCACTTGTATTAGTGTGGAAAAAACACTTTTTGCACTTGTGATAGTGTTGAAAAACCACTTTTCGCACTTGTGTTGGTGCAGGAAACCACTGTTGCACTTATATTTGTGTGGAAAAACCACTTTTCGCACTTGTGTTAGTGTTGAAAAACCACTTTTCGCACTTGCGTTAGTGTTGAAAAACCACTTTTCGCACTTGTGTTGGTGCAGGAAACCACTTTTGCACTTGTATTAGTGTGGAAAAAACACTTTTTGCACTTGTGATGGTGTTGAAAAACCACTTTTCGCACTTGTGTTAGTGTTGAAAAACCACTTTTCGCACTTGTGTTAGTGTTGAAAAACCACTTTTCGCACTTGTGTTGGTGCAGGAAACCACTTTTGCACTTGTATTAGTGTGGAAAAAACACTTTTTGCACTTGTGATAGTGTTGAAAAACCACTTTTTGCACTTGTGTTAGTGTTGAAAAACCACTTTTCGCACTTGTGTTGGTGCAGGAAACCACTTTTGCACTTGTATTAGTGTGGAAAAACCACTTTTCGCACTTGTGATAGTGTTGAAAAACCACTTTTCGCACTTGTGTTAGTGTTGAAAAACCACTTTTCGCACTTGTGTTGGTGCAGGAAACCACTTTTGCACTTGTATTAGTGTGGAAAAACCACTTTTCGCCCTTGTGTTAGTGTTGAAAAACCACTTTTCGCACTTGTGTTAGTGTTGAAAAACCACTTTTCGCACTTGTGTTGGTGCAGGAAACCACTTTTGCACTTGTATTAGTGTGGAAAAACCACTTTTCGCACTTGTGATAGTGTTGAAAAACCACTTTTCGCACTTGTGATAGTGTTGAAAAACCACTTTTCGCACTTGTGTTAGTGTTGAAAAACCACTTTTCGCACTTGTGTTAGTGTTGAAAAACTACTTTTCGCACTTGTGTTAGTGTTGAAAACCACTTTTCGCACTTGTGTTGGTGCAGGAAACCACTTTTGCACTTGTATTAGTGTGGAAAAAACACTTTTTGCACTTGTGATAGTGTTGAAAACCACTTTTTGCACTTGTGTTAGTGTTGAAAAACCACTTTTCGCACTTGTGTTGGTGCAGGAAACCACTTTTGCACTTGTATTAGTGTGGAAAAACCACTTTTCACACTTGTGTTAGTGTTGAAAAACCACTTTTCGCACTTGTGTTAGTGTTGAAAAACCACTTTTCGCACTTGTGTTGGTGCAGGAAACCACTTTTTCACTTGTATTAGTGTGGAAAAAACACTTTTTGCACTTGTGATAGTGTTGAAAAACCACTTTTCGCACTTGTGTTAGTGTTGAAAAACCACTTTTCGCACTTGTGTTGGTGCAGGAAACCTCTTTTGCACTTGTATTAGTGTGGAAAAACCACTTTTTGCACTTGTGTTAGTGTTGAAAAAACACTTTTGCACTTGTATTAGTGTGGAAAAACCACTTTTTGCACTTGTGTTAGTGTTGAAAAACCACTTTTGCACTTGTATTAGTGTGGAAAAACCACTTTTCGCACTTGTGTTGGTGCAGGAAACCACTTTTGCACTTGTATTAGTGTGGAAAAAACACTTTTTGCACTTGTGTTAGTGTTGAAAAACCACTTTTCGCACTTGTGTTAGTGTTGAAAAACCACTTTTCGCACTTGTGTTAGTGTTGAAAAACCACTTTTCGCACTTGTGTTGGTGCAGGAAACCACTTTTGCACTTGTATTAGTGTGGAAAAAACACTTTTCGCACTTGTGTTAGTGTTGAAAAACCACTTTTCGCACCTGTGTTGGTGCAGGAAACCCCTTTTGCACTTGTATTAGTGTTGAAAAACCACTTTTCGCACTTGTGTTGGTGCAGGAAACCACTTTTGCACTTGTATTAGTGTGGAAAAACCACTTTTCGCACTTGTGTTAGTGTTGAAAAACCACTTTTCGCACTTGTGTTAGTGTTGAAAAACCACTTTTCGCACTTGTGTTAGTGTTGAAAAACCACTTTTCGCACCTGTGTTGGTGCAGGAAACCCCTTTTGCACTTGTGTTAGTGTTGAAAAACCACTTTTCGCACTTGTGTTGGTGCAGGAAACCACTTTTGCACTTGTATTAGTGTGGAAAAACCACTTTTCGCACTTGTGTTAGTGTTGAAAAACCACTTTTCGCACTTGTGTTAGTGTTGAAAAACCACTTTTCGCACTTGTGTTGGTGCAGGAAACCACTTTTGCACTTGTATTAGTGTGGAAAAAACACTTTTTGCACTTGTGATAGTGTTGAAAAACCACTTTTCGCACTTGTGTTAGTGTTGAAAAACCACTTTTCGCACTTGTGTTGGTGCAGGAAACCACTGTTGCACTTATATTTGTGTGGAAAAACCACTTTTCGCACTTGTGTTAGTGTTGAAAAACCACTTTTCGCACTTGTGTTAGTGTTGAAAAACCACTTTTCGCACTTGTGTTGGTGCAGGAAACCACTTTTGCACTTGTATTAGTGTGGAAAAAACACTTTTTGCACTTGTGATGGTGTTGAAAAACCACTTTTCGCAATTGTGTTAGTGTTGAAAAACCACTTTTCGCACTTGTGTTAGTGTTGAAAAACCACTTTTCGCACTTGTGTTGGTGCAGGAAACCACTTTTGCACTTGTATTAGTGTGGAAAAAACACTTTTTGCACTTGTGATAGTGTTGAAAAACCACTTTTTGCACTTGTGTTAGTGTTGAAAAACCACTTTTCGCACTTGTGTTGGTGCAGGAAACCACTTTTGCACTTGTATTAGTGTGGAAAAACCACTTTTCGCACTTGTGATAGTGTTGAAAAACCACTTTTCGCACTTGTGTTAGTGTTGAAAAACCACTTTTCGCACTTGTGTTGGTGCAGGAAACCACTTTTGCACTTGTATTAGTGTGGCAAAACCACTTTTCGCCCTTGTGTTAGTGTTGAAAAACCACTTTTCGCACTTGTGTTAGTGTTGAAAAACCACTTTTCGCACTTGTGTTGGTGCAGGAAACCACTTTTGCACTTGTATTAGTGTGGAAAAACCACTTTTCGCACTTGTGATAGTGTTGAAAAACCACTTTTCGCACTTGTGATAGTGTTGAAAAACCACTTTTCGCACTTGTGTTAGTGTTGAAAAACCACTTTTCGCACTTGTGTTAGTGTTGAAAAACCACTTTTCGCACTTGTGTTAGTGTTGAAAACCACTTTTCGCACTTGTGTTGGTGCAGGAAACCACTTTTGCACTTGTATTAGTGTGGAAAAAACACTTTTTGCACTTGTGATAGTGTTGAAAACCACTTTTTGCACTTGTGTTAGTGTTGAAAAACCACTTTTCGCACTTGTGTTGGTGCAGGAAACCACTTTTGCACTTGTATTAGTGTGGAAAAACCACTTTTCACACTTGTGTTAGTGTTGAAAAACCACTTTTCGCACTTGTGTTAGTGTTGAAAAACCACTTTTCGCACTTGTGTTGGTGCAGGAAACCACTTTTGCACTTGTATTAGTGTGGAAAAAACACTTTTTGCACTTGTGATAGTGTTGAAAAACCACTTTTCGCACTTGTGTTAGTGTTGAAAAACCACTTTTCGCACTTGTGTTGGTGCAGGAAACCTCTTTTGCACTTGTATTAGTGTGGAAAAACCACTTTTTGCACTTGTGTTAGTGTTGAAAAAACACTTTTGCACTTGTATTAGTGTGGAAAAACCACTTTTTGCACTTGTGTTAGTGTTGAAAAACCACTTTTGCACTTGTATTAGTGTGGAAAAACCACTTTTCGCACTTGTGTTGGTGCAGGAAACCACTTTTGCACTTGTATTAGTGTGGAAAAAACACTTTTTGCACTTGTGATAGTGTTGAAAAACCACTTTTCGCACTTGTGTTAGTGTTGAAAAACCACTTTTCGCACTTGTGTTGGTGCAGGAAACCTCTTTTGCACTTGTATTAGTGTGGAAAAACCACTTTTTGCACTTGTGTTAGTGTTGAAAAACCACTTTTGCACTTGTATTGGAAAACCACTTTTCGCACTTGTGTTAGTGTTGAAAAACCACTTTTTGCACTTGTGTTAGTGTTGAAAAACCACTTTTCGCACTTGTATTAGTGTGGAAAAACCACTTTTCGCACTTGTGTTAGTGTTGAAAAACCACTTTTCGCACTTGTGTTAGTGTTGAAAAACCACTTTTCGCACTTGTGTTGGTGCAGGAAACCACTTTTGCACTTGTATTAGTGTGGAAAAAACACTTTTCGCACTTGTGTTAGTGTTGAAAAACCACTTTTCGCACTTGTGTTAGTGTTGAAAAACCACTTTTCGCACTTGTGTTGGTGCAGGAAACCACTTTTGCACTTGTATTAGTGTGGAAAAACCACATTTCGCACTTGTGTTGGTGCAGGAAACCACTTTTGCACTTGTATTAGTGTGGAAAAAACACTTTTTGCACTTGTGATAGTGTTGAAAAACCACTTTTCGCACTTGTGTTAGTGTTGAAAAAGCACTTTTCGCACTTGTGTTGGTGCAGGAAACCACTTTTGCACTTGTATTAGTGTGGAAAAAACACTTTTCGCACTTGTGTTAGTGTTGAAAAACCACTTTTCGCACTTGTGTTAGTGTTGAAAAACCACTTTTCGCACTTGTGTTGGTGCAGGAAACCACTTTTGCACTTG
The DNA here is from genome assembly GCF_964187855.1 of Myxine glutinosa. Lineage (NCBI taxonomy): Eukaryota > Metazoa > Chordata > Myxini > Myxiniformes > Myxinidae > Myxine > Myxine glutinosa. The sequence continues at coordinate 161,826 of NW_027616925.1, forward strand.
TATTAGCGTGGAAAAAACACTTTTTGCACTTGTGATAGTGTTGAAAAACCACTTTTCACACTTGCGTTAGTGTTGAAAAACCACTTTTCGCACTTGTGTTAGTGTTGAAAAACCACTTTTCGCACTTGTGTTGGTGCAGAAAACCACTTTTGCACTTGTATTAGTGTGGAAAAAACACTTTTCGCACTTGTGTTAGTGTTGAAAAACCACTTTTTGCACTTGTGTTAGTGTTGAAAAGCCACTTTTGCACTTGTATTAGTGTGGAAAAAACACTTTTCGCACTTGTGTTAGTGTTGAAAAACCACTTTTCGCACTTGTGTTAGTGTTGAAAAACCACTTTTCGCACTTGTGTTGGTGCAGGAAACCACTTTTGCACTTGTATTAGTGTGGAAAAAACACTTTTTGCACTTGTGATAGTGTTGAAAAACCACTTTTCGCACTTGTGTTAGTGTTGAAAAACCACTATTTGCACTTGTGTTGGTGCAGGAAACCACTTTTGCACTTGTATTAGTGTGGAAAAACCTCTTTTCGCACTTGTGTTAGTGTTGAAAAACCACTTTTCGCACTTGTGTTAGTGTTGAAAAACCACTTTTCGCACTTGTGTTAGTGTTGAAAAACCACTTTTCGCACTTGTGTTGGTGCAGGAAACCACTTTTGCACTTGTATTAGTGTGGAAAAAACACTTTTCGCACTTGTGTTAGTGTTGAAAAACCACTTTTCGCACTTGTGTTAGTGTTGAAAAACCACTTTTCGCACTTGTGTTGGTGCAGGAAACCACTTTTGCACTTGTATTAGTGTGGAAAAAACACTTTTTGCACTTGTGATAGTGTTGAAAAACCACTTTTCGCACTTGTGTTAGTGTTTAAAAACCACTTTTCGCACTTGTGTTGGTGCAGGAAACCACTTTTGCACTTGTATTAGTGTGGAAAAACCACTTTTCGCACTTGTGTTAGTGTTGAAAAACCATTTTTCGCACTTGTGTTAGTGTTGAAAAACCACTTTTCGCACTTGTGTTGGTGCAGGAAACCACTTTTGCACTTGTATTAGTGTGGAAAAAACACTTTTTGCACTTGTGTTAGTGTTGAAAAACCACTTTTGCACTTGTATTAGTGTGGAAAAACCACTTTTCGCACTTGTGTTAGTGTTGAAAAACCACTTTTTGCACTTGTGTTAGTGTTGAAAAACCACTTTTCGCACTTGTATTAGTGTGGAAAAACCACTTTTCGCACTTGTGTTAGTGTTGAATAACCACTTTTCGCACTTGTGTTAGTGTTGAAAAACCACTTTTCGCACTTGTGTTAGTGTTGAAAAACCACTTTTCGCACTTGTGTTAGTGTTGAAAAACCACTTTTCGCACTTGTGTTGGTGCAGGAAACCACTTTTGCACTTGTATTAGTGTGGAAAAAAACACTTTTCGCACTTGTGTTAGTGTTGAAAAACCACTTTTCGCACTTGTGTTAGTGTTGAAAAACCACTTTTCGCACTTGTGTTGGTGCAGGAAACCACTTTTGCACTTGTATTAGTGTGGAAAAACCACATTTCGCACTTGTGTTGGTGCAGGAAACCACTTTTGCACTTGTATTAGTGTGGAAAAAAACACTTTTTGCACTTGTGATAGTGTTGAAAAACCACTTTTCGCACTTGTGTTAGTGTTGAAAAACCACTTTTCGCACTTGTGTTGGTGCAGGAAACCACTTTTGCACTTGTATTAGTGTGGAAAAAACACTTTTCGCACTTGTGTTAGTGTTGAAAAACCACTTTTCGCACTTGTGTTAGTGTTGAAAAACCACTTTTCGCACTTGTGTTGGTGCAGGAAACCACTTTTGCACTTGTATTAGCGTGGAAAAAACACTTTTTGCACTTGTGATAGTGTTGAAAAACAACTTTTCACACTTGTGTTAGTGTTGAAAAACCACTTTTCGCACTTGTGTTAGTGTTGAAAAACCACTTTTCGCACTTGTGTTGGTGCAGAAAACCACTTTTGCACTTGTATTAGTGTGGAAAAAACACTTTTCGCACTTGTGTTAGTGTTGAAAAACCACTTTTTGCACTTGTGTTAGTGTTGAAAAGCCACTTTTGCACTTGTATTAGTGTGGAAAAAACACTTTTCGCACTTGTGTTAGTGTTGAAAAAACCACTTTTCGCACTTGTGTTAGTGTTGAAAAACCACTTTTCGCACTTGTGTTGGTGCAGGAAACCACTTTTGCACTTGTATTAGTGTGGAAAAAAACACTTTTTGCACTTGTGATAGTGTTGAAAAATCACTTTTCGCACTTGTGTTAGTGTTGAAAAACCACTTTTTGCACTTGTGTTGGTGCAGGAAACCACTTTTGCACTTGTATTAGTGTGGAAAAACCTCTTTTCGCACTTGTGTTAGTGTTGAAAAACCACTTTTCGCACTTGTGTTAGTGTTGAAAAACCACTTTTCGCACTTGTGTTAGTGTTGAAAAACCACTTTTCGCACTTGTGTTAGTGTTTAAAAACCACTTTTCGCACTTGTGTTGGTGCAGGAAACCACTTTTGCACTTGTATTAGTGTGGAAAAACCACTTTTCGCACTTGTGTTAGTGTTGAAAAACCATTTTTCGCACTTGTGTTAGTGTTGAAAAACCACTTTTCGCACTTGTGTTGGTGCAGGAAACCACTTTTGCACTTGTATTAGTGTGGAAAAAACACTTTTTGCACTTGTGATAGTGTTGAAAAACCACTTTTCGCACTTGTGTTAGTGTTGAAAAACCACTTTTCGCACTTGTGTTGGTGCAGGAAACCACTTTTCGCACTTGTTTTAGTGTTGAAAACCCACTTTTCGCACTTGTGATAGTGTTGAAAAACCACTTTTCGCACTTGTGTTAGTGTTGAAAAACCACTTTTCGCACTTGTGTTGGTGCAGGAAACCACTTTTGCACTTGTATTAGTGTGGAAAAACCACTTTTCGCACTTGTGTTAGTGTTGAAAAAACACTTTTCGCACTTGTGTTAATGTTGAAAAACCACTTTTCGCACTTGTGTTAGTGTTGAAAAACCACTTTTCGCACTTGTGTTGGTGCAGGAAACCACTTTTGCACTTGTATTAGTGTGGAAAAAACACTTTTCGCACTTGTGTTAGTGTTGAAAAACCACTTTTTGCACTTGTGTTAGTGTTGAAAAACCACTTTTCGCACTTGTGTTAGTGTTGAAAAACCACTTTTCGCACTTGTGTTAGTGTTGAAAAACCACTTTTCGCACATGGGTTGGTGCAGGAAACCACTTTTGCACTTGTATTAGTGTGGAAAAAACACTTTTCGCACTTGTGTTAGTGTTGAAAAACCACTTTTCGCACTTGTGTTAGTGTTGAAAAACCACTTTTCGCACTTGTGTTGGTGCAGGAAACCAGTTTTGCACTTGTATTGCTGTGGAAAAACCACTTTTCGCACTTGTGTTAGTGTTGAAAAACCACTTTTCGCACTTGTGTTAGTGTTGAAAAACCACTTTTCGCACTTGTGTTAGTGTTGAAAAACCACTTTTCGCACTTGTGTTAGTGTTGAAAAACCACTTTTCGCACTTGTGTTGGTCCAGGAAACCACTTTTGCACTTGTATTAGTGTGGAAAACCACTTTTCGCACTTGTGTTAGTGTTGAAAAACCACTTTTTGCACTTGTGTTAGTGTTGTAAAACCACTTTTCGCACTTGTGTTGGTGCAGGAAACCACTTTTGCACTTGTATTAGTGTGGAAAAACCACTTTTCGCACTAGTGATAGTGTTGAAAAACCACTTTTCGCACTTGTGTTAGTGTTGAAAAACCACTTTTCGCACTTGTGTTGGTGCAGGAAACCACTTTTGCACTTGTATTAGTGTGGAAAAACCACTTTTCGCACTTGTGTTAGTGTTGAAAAACCACTTTTCGCACTTGTGTTAGTGTTGAAAAACCACTTTTCGCACTTGTGTTGGTGCAGGAAACCACTTTTGCACTTGTATTAGTGTGGAAAAACCACTTCTCGCACTTGTGATAGTGTTGAAAAACCACTTTTCGCACTTGTGTTAGTGTTGAAAAACCACTTTTCGCACTTGTGATGGTGCAGGAATCCACTTTTGCACTTGTATTAGTGTGGAAAAACCACTTTTCGCACTTGTGTTAGTGTTGAAAAACCAATTTTCGCACTTGTGTTAGTGTTGAAAAACCCTTTTCGCACTTGTGTTGGTGCAGGAAACCACTTTTGCACTTGTATTAGTGTGGAAAAACCACTTTTCGCACTTGTGTTAGTGTTGAAAAACCACTTTTCGCACTTGTGTTAATGTTGAAAAACCACTTTTCGCACTTGTGTTAGTGCTGAAAAACCACTTTTCGCACTTGTGTTGGTGCAGGAAACCACTTTTGCACTTGTATTAGTGTGGAAAAACCACTTTTCGCACTTGTGTTAGTGTTGAAAAACCACATTTTGCACTCGTGTTAGTGTTGAAAAACCACTTTTCGCACATGGGTTGGTGCAGGAAACCACTTTTGCACTTGTATTAGTGTGGAAAAAACACTTTTCGCACTTGTGTTAGTGTTGAAAAACCACTTTTCGCACTTGTGTTAGTGTTGAAAAACCACTTTTCGCACTTGTGTTGGTGCAGGAAACCACTTTTGCACTTGTATTAGTGTGGAAAAAACACTTTTTGCACTTGTGATAGTGTTGAAAAACCACTTTTTGTACTTGTGTTAGTGTTGAAAAACCACTTTTCGCACTTGTGTTGGTGCAGGAAACCACTTTTGCACTTGTATTAGTGTGGAAAAACCACTTTTCGCACTTGTGTTAGTGTTGAAAAACCACTTTTCGCACTTGTGTTAGTGTTGAAAAGCCACTTTTCGCACTTGTGTTGGTGCAGGAAACCACTTTTGCACTTGTATTAGTGTGGAAAAAACACTTTTTGCACTTGTGATAGTGTTGAAAAACCACTTTTCGCACTTGTGTTAGTGTTGAAAAACCACTTTTCGCACTTGTGTTGGTGCAGGAAACCACTTTTGCACTTGTATTAGTGTGGAAAAACCACTTTTTGCACTTGTGTTAGTGTTGAAAAACCACTTTTGCACTTGTGTTAGTGTTGAAAAACCACTTTTCGCACTTGTGTTAGTGTTGAAAAACCACTTTTCGCACTTGTGTTGGTGCAGGAAACCACTTTTGCACTTGTATTAGTGTGGGAAAACCACTTTTTGCACTTGTGATAGTGTAGAAAAAACACTTTTCGCACTTGTGTTAGTGTTGAAAAACCACTTTTCGCACTTGTATTGGTGCAGGAAACCACTTTTGCACTTGTATTAGTGTGGAAAAACCACATTTCGCACTTGTGTTGGTGCAGGAAACCACTTTTGCACTTGTATTAGTGTGGAAAAAACACTTTTTGCACTTGTGATAGTGTTGAAAAACCACTTTTCGCACTTGTGTTAGTGTTGAAAAACCACTTTTCGCACTTGTGTTGGTGCAGGAAACCACTTTTGCACTTGTATTAGTGTGGCAAAAACACTTTTCGCACTTGTGTTAGTGTTGAAAAACCACTTTTCGCACTTGTGTTAGTGTTGAAAAACCACTTTTCGCACTTGTGTTGGTGCAGGAAACCACTTTTGCACTTGTATTAGTGTGGAAAAAAACACTTTTTGCACTTGTGATAGTGTTGAGAAACCACTTTTCGCACTTGTGTTAGTGTTGAAAAACCACTTTTCGCACTTGTGTTGGTGCAGGAAACCACTTTTACACTTGTATTAGTGTGGAAAAACCACTTTTCGCACTTGTGTTAGTTTTGAAAAACCACTTTTCGCACTTGTGTTAGTGTTGAAAAACCACTTTTCGCACTTGTGTTAGTGTTGAAAAACCACTTTTCGCACTTGTGTTGGTGCAGGAAACCACTTTTGCACTTGTATTAGTGTGGAAAAACCACTTTTCGCACTTGTGTTAGTGTTGAAAACCACTTTTCGCACTTGTGTTAGTGTTGAAAAACCACTTTTCGCACTTGTGTTAGTGTTGAAAAACCACTTTTCGCACTTGTGTTCGTGCAGGAAACCACGTTTGCACTTGTATTAGTGTGGAAAAAACACTTTTTGCACTTGTGTTAGTGTTGAAAAACCACTTTTCGCACTTGTGTTGGTGCAGGAAACCACTTTTGCACTTGTATTAGTGTGGAAAAAACACTTTTTGCACTTGTGATGGTGTTGAAAAACCACTTTTCGCACTTGTGTTAATGTTGAAAAACCACTTTTCGCACTTGTGTTGGTGCAGGAAACCACTTTTGCACTTGTATTAGTGTGGAAAAACCACTTTTCGCACTTGTGTTAGTGTTGAAAAACAACTTTTCGCACTTGTGTTAGTGTTGAAAAACCACTTTTTGCACTTGTGTTGGTGCAGGAAACCACTTTTGCACTTGTATTAGTGTGGAAAAAACACTTTTTGCACTTGTGATAGTGTTGAAAAACCACTTTTTGCACTTGTGTTATTGTTGAAAAACCACTTTTCGCACTTGTGTTGGTGCAGGAAACCACTTTTGCACTTGTATTAGTGTGGAAAAACCACTTTTCGCACTTGTGTTAGTGTTGAAAAACCACTTTTCGCACTTGTGTTGGTGCAGGAAACCAGTTTTGCACTTGTATTGCTGTGGAAAAACCACTTTTCGCACTTGTGTTAGTGTTGAAAAACCACTTTTCGCACTTGTGTTAGTGTTGAAAAACCACTTTTCGCACTTGTGTTAGTGTTGAAAAACCACTTTTCGCACTTGTGTTAGTGTTGAAAAACCACTTTTCGCACTTGTGTTGGTCCAGGAAACCACTTTTGCACTTGTATTAGTGTGGAAAACCACTTTTCGCACTTGTGTTAGTGTTGAAAAACCACTTTTTGCACTTGTGTTAGTGTTGTAAAACCACTTTTCGCACTTGTGTTGGTGCAGGAAACCACTTTTGCACTTGTATTAGTGTGGAAAAACCACTTTTCGCACTTGTGATAGTGTTGAAAAACCACTTTTCGCACTTGTGTT